>NW_015378275.1:0-52190 GCF_001204775.2 Aspergillus nomiae NRRL 13137
AAAAAAAATGAAATGAAATAAAAAAGAGAGAAGAAAGTCCGACACAAATCCCCACCGCCCGGGTCTACCTAATGCGGACTAATGCTAAGCTTAATTTGTGCGAGGTGGAGCAAGCAACCCCAGCGGCCAATGGGAATCGGAGGACGGAGTTCCGGCAATCAGATGTTTATGTTTGTCATCGGTTTCGGAGGGCGAGCGGAACTCCGGGTTCCTGGGTTCTTTTTACCAGCCATTCCTTTTTTCGTTTTTTAATTTTTTTGTGGGAGATTTTAATTTTTTCGCAACATGATATGGTATAGAGTGGGTTTTGGTAGGAAGGGTTTTGGAGGGAGGTAATGGTATGATTCTTGCATTCTGATGCTGGACTACTGTACATACATATGAGAATTTTTAATTTACTTTCTTGCGTATACGAGCTATTGAGGTGGTACAACTTATGTTATCCTTTGGATATTTGCATTGTCATGTGATATGGGGTACAAAAGGACGTTATGCACTACTACTCCGTATTTTCCTAGTGTAGTGGGGATTGTAGTAGACATCTCATATATATTAACAGATAGCGAGGCAACTCGAGGATTTGTGATGGAATCTTGTCATCGAAAACGTGGTGGTCCCACCGAGGCTAACCGGTTTCAGTCCATTTGGGGTCTGTTGAATTGGATCATGTGCGGGTCCACATGGTGAGACACGCTCCATCGGACCAGCTCCGGGGTCCAAGTCGTTGGGTTGGCACGGAACTCATGTGGTTGTGGATCTGGTGGTCTACTCTGAGTCATTGGGATGCAAGAGAGGCAAATTTTTGGAGTGAGTCAAGTGTTCATTGATTCAACGTGATCGAACGTGATTCGTATATACATTATCTCGTTTTACTCGTCTCATCTGCTCTGCAGGTGCTGTTGCGCGAGATCAAGTATGTCCGACCACGGGTCAGGAACGAGAGATTAGTATCTATGTATGTGAAAAGAAACGATAAAAGAAAATTATAGTACAAAAAGGAACTTATAAGTTCTCCTCCTTCTTCTTCTCGCTCTCCGCTTGCTGAGCCGCAGCTACAACGTCATCATCGGCGTCGAGGGCGTTCATCTCGTCTTCGGTGTAGTTCAGATGGCGGTACACGAGGAAGAAAATGATACCAGCAAGGAATGAAGCAACGGCCAGACCGACGAACATCCACAGGATGGCGGGATCGTAAGCAGCAGGAGTAAGAGCCTCGGCAATGGCGGCACCAAAGGCGTTGGTGAGGAGATACATGGACTGCACGAAGGACTTCATAGTCGGGGGCGCCTTGGTGTAAGCGTACTCGAGACCCGACACCGACGCGAAAATCTCGGAGAGACCGATGAACACGTAGGCAGGAGTCTGGATGGCAATGTGCACGTGATTGCCAGTCGTCTGTCCGTTGACGATGGAGGCATCACAGCCAGGGTGTTCGTAACAGGGTCCGGCAGAGTAAATGAGATGCTGAACAATGGCGGCGTACATCATAGCCAACGAGGCGACAATGAAGCCCAAGGCGATACGGGTAATAGGGCGGAACTGGATGCGAAAACGACGGAGCAAGGGGTAGACCGTAAGTTCCAGAACCGGAATGAAGACGATAATGGAGATAGGGTCGAAGTTCTGCATCAAGTCGTTGGGAACGCCGTGCCCTTCCATCTGATCGGCCTGGGTGACAAAGTTACCCGAGAACTGACCGTAGACGACCCAGTAGATGGGGTAGAAGGCGAAGACTTTGCAAGCAACCAGGGCACGCTTAAGTTCGTCGATGAAGTGGTCATCCCAAGGCAAGTTGGTTCTTGGGTTGCGGCCACCGTGCTCGGCCTGCCAGGTTGGCTTGGGCGCGTCCATATTACGGTTGATGACCATAATCCACAGCGCCTTGAAGGCGTTGGTGATGATAGAACCCTGGGGAGGGCGGACAACGTAGTACTTGCGTCCAATGATGAGCACGCAGGAACCGCAAGCGAACATGCACAGACAAAGCAGATAACCGGACCAGTAGCCGATATCTCTCTCCATGTAAGGAGTAGCCAGCAATGAGAGAGAGCCAATGTTGATGCAACCGTAGAAGATCATGTAGATACGTTGAATAGTCAAGGCAGGATCAATGATCACCCGCTCGCCAGTCTTGGCGATGGTCTTGATAGCCATCTTCTTCCGCTTGTATTGGTCGGCAATCTACATTCATATTAGCAAGAGATGGCATCCAGGTGTCGTCGGTGATTACATACCAGAGGGGCCACGTTACTCTTGATACCACCAGTTCCCAGACCAACGATCAAGATAGCGACGACGAAGCCTCCCAAACCAGCACCATGTTCAAGAGACGAGGGAATCGAAGTGCAAACCAGGATGAGCAAACCAATCATGTAGATAATGGAGAAGACAACGATAGTCTTATACTTTCCAAGGTACTGATCGGCAACAATAGCACCAACAATGGGAGTGACGTAGCACCAGAACTGGTTGAAGGTGGTAAGACCAGTGGCACCCTGATGACCGAGGCCCAGAGCACCACGTCCTTGGCTACCATCCAAAGGAAGGTTCGCGTAGTTCTGGAACAAACCGCTCATACCGTAGTATGTGAAACGTTCGCAAAGTTCGACAATAGCGACCAGCCAGGCGGAGACGGGCAGGTTCTCCGCAATATGGCGCAGGCCCTTGATTTCATCCTGGGTGGGCTCTTCGCCATCCGGGGTAGGTCCTAGAGCCTTCTCGTTCGCCTCAAGGCCGTCCTTTTCATCGATTACATGCGTGCCATCGTATTGGGCCTGTTGTCTGCATAGAGGTTAGACGTGAACGAAGGATTCGGACGAGCAGTGGAGAACAGAGAAGAGTGCAAGAAGATATAAAGCAATAGAAGAAGACACTTACTGAGACAACTCAACCTCACGATCTGAAGACATATTGAAGGGGGCCAGGCGAAAATATCCCCAGAAACAAGAGGGGATAGTTTTGCGGGTCAGAAATTCGTCTCAACGGTTGCGCACGAGGTCAAGAACTCAGGAAGGAAATGAGAGCCACCTTATATTCCTGTTCCTGGTGGGAACTTGGGAGGCCTGGTCTGGGATCCGATGCGGGACCGTCTTATCATTCGAAGCGACCCATGCGATCAACGAAAAGCTGGGAGGCTCCATCGCCGGCAAAATTACGGCGAGAAACCAATGGAGAGCACGATGGGGAAGGGTTAGCGTGCCCTCGGATGTAACCCCAAACAAGAGATGCTGAGATATGACAAGAGATGACAAGAACGGTTAAGCATCCGTCGAGAACACCGGAAACTCTTGTGATTGGCTCTGCAGCGGATTCTCGAAGCCCGGCACAAGCTCACTGACCAGTCGGAGTTAGCCGCCCAGTCGAAAAATTCCTTTTCAAAGATGGCAATAGTAAAAAAAAAAAAAAAAGTAAAAGGTAAATAAAAAAAATCCGTTCGCATTGGGCGTGTCATGTTCTCGATTCAGCGGAAGAATTTTTAAATTTTGTCTTTTTGCCCCCTTTGGTGATCGCACACAAAATGCTTTTTTTTCCCCTTATCAGCACCCACAATGGGGGCGAATAATGTCGCCATTTTTCGGTCAAGAGAATGTCTTTGATCAGCTCCTCCCTCGGTTGCGGCACGCGCCCTAGGCTAGTTTGATGAAGCGCCTTCAATTAACAATTGTCGAACGCCACCGGTATACCCGAATTCGGAAATTATGTTAGGTAATATAAACCCATCCTGGGGAGTTCAGAAGAGTCGATTTGCCGTTCAGATTGGCAGATAAGCACGGCACATCTCATTCGTAAGTACGACAAACCAGGTGTTCGGACTTATCAGCGGCTTCAAATTGTCCCATTGTCGGCGGTTCACCCCGCGTGATGCCCGGTGGTGGACCCATTTGAAGGTCGTCGAAGTACCCAGATGGGAAGTGATAGCCATTGTCAATGCGACACATGGACGCTGAGATACTTTGCGGTAAATAATTTCCCCCAGTTCATGGAAGTTTATTGCTCATGTCGCAGTGGTACTCCGTGGCAATGCGATGCTACCCCAGAAAGGCGGAGGGAGAAATGATCGATCGACCCATCAGCCATGCAGGTCGTGCATGGCACTTGACCAATCATCCAGCTATCGTTGAGTAATATCCTGATTCTTAGTCGGGGTTAAGGCCGCATTCCGTTTCCTTATCCTGACCGGGGTAGCTAGCCCGTCGACTAGTAGTGGTAGGCATCTGGGGTGGTGGTCACGACATTGGAAGGACGAGAAGCGGAGTCCATCGGGAGTCCGGCCGAGTCAAACCGCCAGGGCGAGTTCATTTCGCTTGGTGTTGGTTTGGCATCGTCTGGGGGTCAAAGACAAATGGACGGTGGTTAGTAGTGGAAAGCATATCTGTGTATGAAAACCAGTCAGAGCACCATTAAAACACCAATTATTAATATCAATAATATCTCTCTCTCCCTTAAGAAAGATAATAAAAGAAAATGAGGGGAGAAATAAATTGAAAAAAGGTCAGCAGAGACAAGTCGGCCTCCAAGCTAGATCGGAGGATAGCGGCCGATGGGATTAAGTACTCGAGCCTTGACGCCTTATCGCCCAGGCCGCGGCTTCCGACTTCGCTCTCCCGTTTCTCCAACTCACTCCCACCCAATTCGTCACCGAGGCTAACATCTTGGAGTTTAGTGGCCGTACCTGCTCAACAACCATTCAGGGACCTTGTTGCTCTGTCCAGGCTCGTCGCCGGCTGATGGTGTATCCGTTCCCATGCATCCCTATAGCCATCATGGCTCCGTCGACTGGAGAGAGCGGCGATCTCCTACTGCCGGAATATTCCCGTGTCTCGTTTGATAGAGTCTGACGCGATCGGTCGCAACGCTGGAATTGTAATTCCTGGATTGGGGGGTGATCCTCCTTTTTATCTTTTCCTGCCTTTAGGTTGTACCAAGAGCTCGCTTCCCCTCATGGGGAATTGAGCGACGCAATGGCCAGCTTGTGATGCCGTTAGCCCTATCTGGGCGTTCTTGACTTTCTTGGCTGGAGATAATGACTGGGCGGGAGAAACTTGGCGTTGAATGACGAGTTCAGTAGCCTATCGAGACGTTGACGTGAACTCAGTTTCGACCATGCGGTTGACGTCGAAGGTTGCTGGCGTTGATCATAAGTCTCGTGTCCATTACGACTGGTCCCATAGCGGTTTATAGCTTCGGAATAACTGCGACTATACTCCGCCAGGTTGTACAATTGGAGGACCCTCCTGGGTCAAATATTCCTAGCAGACTATAGCTACATTGGCTTGATTGGATTGTCGGCACTGGTGTATTCTAGGCCTGAGAGACCTGCATATACTTCGTGGACTTAACGGAATAATTGTACCTTAAATGGCATTCCCATTCCGATATTTACCCATGAGGTTAGCAAAGTACTCTCTTGAAGCGACACGACTTGATCAAGCTTACTGGTCTTCGACGCCGATGTCAAAACTGTCCAGTTATAGATCGCCTTTATTAACTTCATTGAGTCATCCTGGGTCCACCACTCCCCGGATCGGGGTAGGAAAGCAGTCCCGAGTCTCGTTGACCAGTAGATCAATTAGGTTTAGTAAATGCCGTCCCGGAGTTCTGCTACACGTCCGGTTGTTCTCATACTTGGGAGATAACGAAATGACTGCGAGTCAATTGAAATTGCATCATTTAATCTCAATCTATGGTCAAACTTGCGGGCCTATATCGGCTTAGGAGTAGCACTCTCTTATTAGGTTAGGTCAATCATGAATCCCCAAATTTGTTTTCAAGTGTGTTGGAGTAGTCTTGTTTACCAACCAGGAGATATATATCGGCCGAATAAGACTTCTACAATAGCATACTAAGATTGCACAGAACATGCCCCTGGTCTCCAGGAAGCCACATTGACGCGCGACCAATCCATATACTAAAACATCTACCAATCAACATATCTAGGTGACTCTACTCAATGAATTCTGTATCAATTCTAAAAACACAACGATCTATGCCACCCAAACGCCCTTAAACAGGTCCCCTAGCGCCTGAAAACCACTCCCTAAACTTCACCAACGCCTTAAACCGATGCGAAAGTCCATTCTACCCAGTCAGCACCCTTCCTTACACTGTATTATGAATACCATCAAACCCGGAAAACCTACCTTCTTCCCAACCTCCATCTCAGCCAACGTTACTCCCTCCCCCTCGACCTCAAAAATCGGTTCCCAACCTACTCACAACAGAGTTAACACCAACAAAGTAGCTCAATTGAGAAGGAACCCTTACCAAAAGAGGAAACGCCCCTAGCTGGAACAATCCGACCCTTAACCAATCGAAATTAGATGCAGACTCCTAGCAATTACATACATTGTTGAGTAGGAGTGACGTACCTGCAACCGACCCTGGAACAAAAGAGGCTCATGTCCTGGTCCCGGTGAATACCCGAACGTACATACTGCTTCGGCGGTTTTATCGTCGAAGGCTGAGAGGATTCTGTTGAGGCCTTCGTTGCCTATTGTTTCGACAAATGCTTTGCTTTAACATATACATGGTTTGATTAGTTCCTAGCTCTCTCTTTCCAGACACATGCATACAAAAAACGAAATATCTACAAGCAAAATCACAAAGACGAGCAAAGATAGAGAATTAAAGGGAAAATACATACACATAAGCCCCAGGCAGCCCACCCAACGCGCGCATTTCAAGCGCCGAATCCTCGACCAACACCGGCCCTCCTATCTAACATTCCCCCGACGCCAATTAACACTATCATTTAATATACCCACTGGGGCCCTTCACAGACGAGCCGAGCAATCCAAGCATTCAGTAAAGCAGTGGTCCATTATCTTACAGTCTCAGCCGCCGCGCGACATTTCTCACGCGTAATTTCTTCCACACTACCCTGGATCTCGGGGAGATTGATATCCAGGACTTCGAGCGTGGCAGTAGGGCCCAGGATGGCTTTTGCTTCTAGGACTTTGTTTTTGTTCCCTGTCACGAAGATCAGGGGGGTGTTGGAGTCGGTCATTTTGGCTGTGAGGTTTTCGGTGTTGATTTGAGGGTCTGTGAGTGGATCAGCTCCAATCTAATCTAGATTGATTGATGGCGGATTCTGGTCATGTGATTTGGTTGTTGGGATATGATGCCTTTGGCAAATGAGAAGTGTATATTGGGATCTTATAATTCTGGTTAGGAACTTGAAGTTATTTGGGTTGACTCAGAACATAGTTAGGACGACATGGTTGTAGTGATAAGGTGCGTGGATCGCTTAGAATAAGGTGTTCTCCGACAATGCCGAGTCAATACCGAACACGACAGTCCCAGTCCGTATTCCGATTGAGGCTGTGACTCACAGCAGGGTTCTTGACATCGCGAGATCGGAGTGACAGGCGGATGCCTTAGGCTATGATCGAAAGTTAGTGCAGACATTGGGAACCAAGTTGAGCCTGGGAAAGCGAACCACAGCACAAAATTCCTCGTACAAACACTACGCACGACTTATGCTTTTCCAGTGTAACTGTTCACACCCAATGTGGTCATTTTGCCATGAAATTAAGCCAGTACTACCTGATCTAACCTTCAAGGAATCCAAAAAAAGGAAATGGTGCTCTGATACTGCCGGAAATATGTATCGAGAGAACATTGACAAGAGGTGCAAAGGACATGGCTGACCATGGTTTCAATTAGCTTCTCTCATTATCTGTATCCTTGGCCGTTCCTTCATAGCCGAGCAATGTCACTTTTATGCAAACCAATATCCCAAAAGAAATGCCTCTTCCAAAATACTTATACACTAGGCTTTCCCCGAACATACGCCTCTCGCACACGATCGCCTTTATGACACCAGACTTTCCACTCCTCGATCTCAAATTGGGCACAGACTTTACCCTTCCTATCTGCTGGCCCCTCCAGAATAATATTCATTGGTCGGTAGGCTGTGTCAGCTTTCATCCGTTCAATGGCAGAAACGTGGATCTGCGCATATTTCGGAACGTCTCTGCTCCTTCCCCGATGTAGTGGCCACCGAGTGGCTTTCCACGAGCCATCGAGCTGTAGCACCATGCGCCGAAACGGTATATGCTCCATTATAAACCAAAAGCGAGTTGATTTGCTTGAAATGCCCTCGCCCGGTTGAAGATTATCATGCAGTACGCCTTTTGTGCTCGAAAGGTGAAGGGACTTGACAAGATCCCCTGGACTGTCCCGAGCTAGTTTTTCGCTATCTCCAGTCACGGAACCAGCTTTCCCTTGCCTCTCGCTGTTCATGAGCTTATCGAGCTTTTCTTTATCGAAATGAAGCCCGGCCTGCTGAGCCTCATACACCATCCAAACAAGTGGCCCATGCGACAGTCTCCAATCTTCGTCTTTAGCGAAGTCCCAACCTCCACCAACGTCTGCATGGCAACCGGGGAACCACACTTCCTGAATATCTTGCTTACCTGAATCGCTGTCTCCGCCACAAGTTCTTGAGCCTCTATGACCCCATGGCCATAGGCGCCGATGGGGCTTGAATTGGTACTCCTTTTTGGGCTCTATCAGGACCGGGTAGAACTTGACCCTGCGTTCGTCGATACTCAATGCATGTCTGATTATTTCAGAATTCGGCTTCACCTCCGCGTTGACCTGGAATTCGGCTGTGCTGTTGACAGTATCGAATAAACCTAGGAAGTGAACCCGGTCTACTTCGCGACAAACTGTTTCTCTGCAGGCCTTCAGGAAGTTCAATGCTTTCTCAGTTTCCTTCCTTTCGAGTGAGTTTGTAGCTCCGACCGTCAATTTGTAGGACGAAAATGCCTCCCAGATGAAGGGAATCATCTCTTCGTTATCGGCGGACAGCAGCCCAGCGTGGTCCAGCATCTCGTTCAAAAAGCGAGCCGTGTATGCTCCTCGGGAAAACCCGAAAATATAGATCTGGGATCCGGCGCGGTAATGTCGCATGAGGAATCTATACCCCCCAAGGACATGTTGGTCGAAGGAGACAGCCAAGGCCGAGTCAACAAGTTTGCTGCTGAAGAGCTTACTGCGGCGTCGCAAAGGGTTGCTGCTGAGAGAGGTCGGGGAGATCTCCGTTCCAACGCCAGCTATTCTTGGTTTAGTACAGATTTTACGCGGGCGACAGAATGGGGTGTGGTACGCTGATAGTAGCAGTCTGCACTCCATGTTAGTACGCCTGTACCTCTGCACAGGGGGGGGGAAGAGTCATTCATAAGTTATCATCGTCTCGCTTGAGCATGCGGAAAATCTTTAGGATATTACTTTCGGTGCCATCTGCCTGGAAGGTATTGGATGTGCCATCGAAACATAGGACGATGACACGCTCGGCACGCTTTCTATGCTCGGGGCAGGACATGGCCAACGCGAAATGACATGGGATTTTTGAAGATTATACAAAAGCATAGTCTGGGTGAGATGGGTCTGTCCTTATAAGGTTTCAGTTTCGCCTTCGTGAGCTAATGGACCTCTTGCTGGCTCGCGTCAAAACTCGCGTTCTCTGCCCCTATCCAGGCGTGATAGTGTCGATCATTATTGAGCTGAGGGTTCGATCGACGCCCCACAGTTCGTAGGCTAGCTGAATGTCCACCCAACCAGCTCTCGAAACTGCTGAGTATGCAGGGACACGAGGGATCTAGCATCTCCACCTTGCACATCCCTCCTTTTTTCGAGTCAATGAACCCGCATTAGACTCTTCGTATTATTGACCATCATCTTAGGCGGTGGTTTGCCAAAGTCCAAGCGTCAGATCTGGTTGGCCTAATGACACCTCAATAGGTTGGGAGAGAGTTGTGACAGCGACGTGCATAGAACACTACAAGACTTTGTTTGGTACAGTGACATCACGAGACTCTCAAAACATCAACTTCCACATGGATCAAACTTTCAAATTCTCACCATAACATCAGCTCCCATTTACATTTCGTTTACAATGAATCACTTAGTAAGCCTGGCGCTATTATTTACTGAATTTTATATAATACTAGTATTATGATATTATTACTAGCGAAGAGGTACGAATTTCTACAGAGATATTATGTTAGTATAATATTGAGATTGCGAGTAGCGGTATGCTATGAGAGGTAAAGAGTTGCCGACCTTCTGAAAGGTCTGGGGGCTATTACGTGCTTTATATACATCAGCATTGAGCGTTTGTAGGGCTCAGCCCGTAGTGTATCCCTAAGGGGTCTCTAGCTATATAGGATGCCCCAGCAGGGTAGTCCCATGGAGTATCGGTCCCTCGTATAGCGTACTCACGATTACAATATCAACTATCGCAGGCAACTGAACAATCTCAAGGATGCATTGAACCAGCCACAAAATTCTTGATCAGTCTTCGCATATATTTATTCTAACATCTTTTCGTCTTCATCATAGACTCGGTTCATGGCTGTCTTCTGCCGATGCTATGATGTTGTCTTCTTGTTGAAACAAATCCTCAATAAGGGAAGGATCAGATGTAGTTCTTCTATTCCCATCGAACTCATCATCTTCCTTGTGATATACTACTGCAAGGTATAAAGCACTGAAGTTTCTTGACAAAGTAGAAGCCGATACCCTCACATCGTTCTCAACCAAAAAGCCTCGCCATAAGAACCCAACTCTTCAATGCAGCGAATAACAACGGGGTCCAGCCGTAACTCTTCGCATCATCAATACTAAGGCGACCATTACTCAATATCCACTTTGCAATAGCGACCTTTCCTGCTTCAGCTGTGCGATGCAAAACCGAAGTACCCGTATTCCTTCTTGCACGGATATCTACATCCTTCATCTACAAGAGTCTTTACCACAGTTCTTTAGGTCACAGACCTACATGGCTCTATGCAAGAGCTTTTCACAGTGTTCGTTTTGCTGGTGCACGGTCGACCCAACTCTCAGCTACGACAAAAGACTCCGACCATTTTTCATATCCACTGTGTACCAGAATGGCAACTCTCTTGCCCAAGTGGCTGAGTCCATGTCGACTTCTTTCTCAATTAAGATATTCCACCACAGAGTCGGTGTTCGGATTTCGACTCCTCGCTGCATAATGTAGAGGGAGTGATGATGAAGCCCCGAAGCGTTCACACTCAAAGACCCTCTAAAATCAGCAGCTTCATGATACCAAAATGCCCTCCCTCGGCAGCATAGTGAAGCGCCGTCTTCTCTTCAAAGCTGGATTTTTAAGTTCTGCCTGAGGAGATTCTATTGAGTGAGAATGTAGTCGACTCATTTAGTGTTGAAATTAGTTGCCGCACGGAGCTCCCTCTCGTTCTATATTCGCCGGCCAGGAACGTTGTATTGGTAAAGAAATCTTCGATAATGACAGAAAATAACGATATGTTGAAGGGTGTGTGCCCGAGTGTTGAGATATACATGCAAAAAAACACTTAAGGGATACGACATGGTGTTGCTCATACTTTCTTTGTAGTGTTCGCTATCCTACCTTAAGTCTAATATGAAGGAAATCTACATAAATCTTTCCAGTGCTTAGCGACTCTTGAGGTGTGTTATGGATCTCGTCGCCGCGGTTCTATTAACGGCGCTGCGTGGCGTTAATCCATACGAAATACTTGAGGGTCGGAACTTATGGAGATATCAATATTATTGTAGATCAATTCTTACAAGCGCTTTTCCCATGCTAGATAAACAGATATAATACAGTATCCCAGAGTTCGAGCGAATTTATATCCTTTGTACCATGGTTAGTGTGTGGTTACCTAGATAGATCAGTTCAAGCGACCATGGTTGAGATACCACTGGGACAGTTGTGGATGCCGTCTAGTATACTGTGCGCTGGAACTTTAATAGTCCTGTAGAAGCAGTCGCCTCTCATTCGTCGGCGGCAGCTTACTGCTCAGATGTTTGAGAGACTTATATGCTAGCGTATCTTCGGTATACTGTTAAACTGCTAATTTGCAGCCAAAGTTTACAGGAAAGAGCCGATTGAAGGTATCGAGATTTGTAATGATATAATTACATTGTCTTGCACCCACTTCGCCATCCAACTCAACCAACATCAACTAGGCAAGATATAAAGACACAGGTATTTTCTATCATCTCAAACCCTCCACAAGTAACCAGCGAACTGAAGACGACCTAGGCGATGGAAGGACATCAAAGGCTATCGTCAGTAACAGTGAAAAGCAGTAGATGGTACAACGGAATCTCACTGACCAGATTCTCTTCAAAACCATGATGTCCCAAGCCCGACCCAACCTGCCCACCAAGGCAAAGACGTCGCAGAAGAAGATGAACCTCAAGCTAATCCTCTTTTATTAGCATAAGCTGGAAATAGAGAAGGACGAGGAGGCCATTTTACTCACAACATCTTGATTAGAACACGGATATCCCAGGCCCGACCCAACCACCCAACCACGGGGCCCCGGAGAGCTAGAAGTTAGTGCTGTGAGGTTAGTACTCCAGGCCCGCCCAACCACCCAACCTAGGCCTGGAGGCCGATGTGAGCAAACATTATCCCAGGCCCGCCCAACCACCCAACCACCGGGACCCGGGAAAGCTAAATATTAGTCAGGGGTGAGGAAAGAGCGAGGAAGGGGGTCTATAAAGCGTGGTCAGTGAGGGTAGACTTGGGGAAGAGGAGTGTTACTTACAGCTTGTACATCGCAGAATCCCAACGGCCAGCGGCTCCGGAGCGAATTCGTACAATGCAAAGTTACACTATGCAGAAATGAGGGAGGTGTAGGTGTAATGGAGCGTAGAGAGCGAGGAAAGGGCGTGGCGGCTAATAAACACAGTCAGAAAGGCGAACACAAATGAATAGAGGTGTCACCTACAGCTTCTTTCGCCAGCAGAATTCCAACAGTCTGCAGCCTGGAGGAATCCATACCAACGGAAGCCCTCTAGGGTGCAGAGGAGAGGAGAGGAAATGGTTGTGCTGGGGAGTGTAGAGAGCGAGGAAAGGGGCCTAGAAACACGGTCAGTGAGAACAACGCTGGGAAGGGAAGGGTGTTACTTACAGATTGTACGCGCAGAATCCCAACTGCCTGAAGTGCCAGGGAGAATTCATACAACGCAAATCTGAAGAGGGCAGAGAAAGGGAGGAGAAGGCGAAGAAGTAGGGACAGCCACACAGCAACGTCCAAATCCTACACGAAGTCGGGCCTGACACCCAACCAGACAGCTGACCCTCGCACTTCCAGTTCAGCGCACTGAGTAGAGTGGACGGATGTGTCGTTGATCGGTAATCCAGTCAGTTGTAATGATCCGGTCGATACTGTTTAGGCTGTGGGAGGAGAAGGGAAGAAGATGGGGGATGTGGTGTTGAGGCTGAGTTGGGGAGGTTGAGGAAGGAAGAAGAAGAGAGAAAGAAAGGAGGAATGAAGAAACAGAAGGGGGATGGTAGGCGAGCAGGCAGCCACCTTCATTCACAATCATGACGGTCTGTTGACGCGATTTGTCGTGGACGAGCCTGAGGGCAACAAGTGAATAGTATGCTGGTTGCCCGTTTCGGAATATTCCATTCAGCGCACTACGCAAGGACGGCACATCCCGGAAAGCAAATCTGCCGAGTGACACGAGGCCAGGTAAACAGAGAGCGAGCTTGAAGTCAAAAGGTATTTTCCATTGCTAATGCACGGTATCTATAGAGAAGACTCATATCAAGACGAACTAAGGAACACAAACGCATAATCAGGAGAACAGGCATAGAGCATGAAGAAGCAGTATGAAACACTTTTTTTCTATTTTCCTATCAGAGTTTCCCCTCGTCCAGCCATAAGAAAATCAAGAAGACAGTAGTCGAATAGCAGATGGTATAAACCTCGTCATACGTACGGAGCAGATACATGCCGTCGACGTCTACGATCAATCATCACTGTAGACTCCTAAGCGAGAGCGGGGCCCCAGCCAGTATCCTTTCCTTCATGATAGCCCGTCGTTATTGGCCATGATCATAGATTCTTCTATCGTCTCGTAACAAGAGAAGCGGCATTCATCTGGGATAGATCGTAAATGAGAAGCACCCGAGGTCGTCAACACTTCAAACAGTGTACTTGGCCTTCGCCCTCGTGCTACCGCTGTGTGCACTGTCTGTGTGTCCGGAGAACTCCACAACGTCCGCCTCATTCAGACGCAGGACTTCCTTGAACCGGCGGCCGATGGACTCGAGAACGTCCTTGCCCTGAGCAGGTGTACGGGCGTTCTTGTCTCCCGGAATGCTCTTGCCCACGGTCCGTGTCCACAAACCGACACGGTAGAAACCCTTACGCACATTCACAACAACTCCCATAACCTCGCTATCGCCGTCATTCTCGAGAGTCTCGCCAATGGCTGCCAGTTGGGCGTGCAGCCACAGATCATCGATCGGTACGGAACGCTTGTCTTTGAACGAATACGACCACTTGCCGCCGTGCTTGTTCTGTGGATCTTCCCACTCAGGCCGGATACCTTTCTTGAAAAGGTGATAGTCTGCTTTGAGGCCCAACTCAGAGGTCGGTGTGATGTTGTTCTGGTGATAGCAACATGAGGTCAGCCACCACTAGATTGAAAGATGGCAGGGATGGAACATACGTAAATTCCCCAGAATTCCTCAACCGAGTTGAATGTGACAACTTCCTTCAAAAGGTCGTTCCAGTTATCGCCCTGCGAGTCGAGCAAAACCGTTAGTGTTGGTGGTCTTCAGGCCACTGGCGGGTCAGACTGCGTACCTTGCCGCTAGGAGGCTTGGTGAACCACAGGGTCCACTCGTGCATAAGAGGGTGCTTGACGTTGAAGTTCTCAGGGTCATGGAACACTGTGATGTTGTCGCCATTTGTCTTCTCGGTCTCCTCCTTCTGCTCGGGGGCGGCAACGCCGGGCGCGGTGTTCTCGTCGTTCACCGGTACGGAACCGTTTTCAGCAACAGCGGCCATGGTGGATGTGAAATAATCGAGATTAGAGAGAAAATAAAGCGAAGCGAAAATTATACGAGTGACGTTGCGGTGATCAGTATGCCGGAGAGCGTCGTCGGAGGGGTGAGGGAAAAGTCTCGGTGGGCGAAGGCAAATTTTGTGTTTTAAGGTGGGAAAAGCCGACAGGAAAGAGCAACCCGGATAAACTGGGGCAGTATCAAAGCGGCGGGTGCGCGGCGATCTTAGGAATTTAATCGTCTGCTCCGGGCAGAACCACGGTTGCTATCGTCTTCTAAAAGGGGCGTAGGTGAACCTGTGGAAGGAGCGATATGAAGTTTTGAAGCGTTTGGAGATGCGGCAGCTTGACGACAGTGCAACTTTACCCGTTTGGGCCACTGTACCTTTCTAGGCCTCTTATAGGCTGATGCGGCTCTCCCCCAAACCCCAGCCCTAATTATCGATTTGATCAATAAGTCAATGCGGATTGAAGACAATTAAATCTGACAGGAACAAGAAAAGTGGTTTCTAATTATAAATCTATGTACCCGCAGGAATAGCAACAACAGTCACTATACAATCCGCTCTAATCCAGCATGTCTACTGTTTATCCGAAATGTTCTCGATGTTGCGCCCCAAATTTTGAAACACAGGAAGCAAGTCCGAAGAGATAATGAAAAGTGAAGAAAGACCTCTATGACCCCGGAACAATTCAAAGGAAAAATAAGAGTCTTCGGCGTATCAGCTATACAATCAAAGGGGTATCTCTAAACATAAGGTCTCCAAACAATTGGAAGGGATTCGCTTATTTATCGCCGCTATTGATCATGCTTAGAAGACAATTCCAGCCTAAAGGTAGTAATGTTAGTGTCATACAAAACCTTCACTGAAAATAAGTAAAACATACCCAGGCTGACTAGGTTTACAACAAGTACACGGTATTCCAGTGGCACGATGGAGAAGTTGACACCCTGAACAAGAGGCCAGATGGTCAAGTTGGCCTTGTAGCTGGGAAGGAAGCTGTTACGCCACTTCTCGATAGGGTCCGAACCTTCCATGATGGCCATGGAGGTTAAGAAGCAGGTGAGATGGGTAGGGGTGAATAAGCACTGATCTGCCGCAACCCGGGCAACGATGGTGGCCTTGGTGTTCTTCAGGACCACATTGCGTTGGAGAAAGCCGTACCAGGTCGTAGCAGCGGGACCAAAGATAGCTATTAAGATCAGTAAGCCAGGCCACTTACCAAGAAGTGGGAAATGGCTTACCTCCTCCGTACAGAGCCATGCGACCGGTTCTAGCAAAATCATGCTTCTCCAGCCCTTTGCGATCAACTACCTGCTGAGCGAGCACATCACCGCTACCAAAGAGCACCTGTCACAGGTCAGAACCAAGACGAGTCATGAAAATCGGGAACACGATCATACAGCGCTGGTCACACTGGCTGTGAGAATGGGCTGCTTAGCCAACTTTGCCTGATACCTGGATTGAGAGATAAAGTTTTAGCGTCAGGAACCGGTCAGAATGTGGACGGGGAGATATACCAACGAAGCATGCTGCCAACGAGGGGGATTCGGAGTCAATTAGACTAGGTAAAGCTCAATTGAGTGCGACGATAGCTCTCACAGGAAGAAAAATATTGACAGCGGAATGGGGGATGGGGATTGAGGAAAGGTCCGGACAGGACAACAAAGAATTAATAGCTTGATAATAAACACATGACCCCCCAGACCGCCGATAAGAATAGCAGGATCGCGACAATCAGCGCCACCGCCCGCAGACTATTGGAGTAAAAAACTCCCAATGGGGGAGGCCGAAGTCACATGATGCGGGTGTCATCGGGTTGCCCAAATGGGTTCACCGCCTAGGGTATAGGGTTTCCGTGGGCTCGGTTAGCGCACGAAATTTCCGTGAGCCAAACAGTTGTGTGTGGATAGTGAGAGACGAAAGTCAACCTCGACGTCGACAACCCCTCAACGACACCCTCCCGTCCGTTACCTCTCCCCGTACGGTTCATTTTCAATCGCCATATATATCCAACATGGCTGACGCTGCTCCTCGTGGACGTGGAGGATTCGGTTCCCGCGGTGACCGTGGTGGTGACCGTGGCCGTGGCCGTGGTCGTCGTGGTCGTCGCGGCGGCAAGCAGGAGGAGAAGGAATGGCAGCCCGTCACCAAGCTCGGTCGTCTCGTCAAGGCCGGCAAGATCACCAGCATGGAGCAGATCTACCTCCACTCTCTGCCCATCAAGGAGTACCAGATTGTGGACTTCTTCCTCCCCAAGCTCAAGGATGAGGTCATGAAGGTACGGAACGAACTTTTTGTCCGAAGGAAAATTGGGCCAGTGAAATTCGTGTGGAAGCGCATGTTTTGTGGTGGAGGAAGCAGAATTGAATTTTGATACACGATGATGCGATTTGGATGGATATCAGGGAAATTGCAAGTGGCAGCCGCTGACGGTTCATTTTTTCGCTTTACAGATCAAGCCCGTCCAGAAGCAGACCCGTGCCGGTCAGCGTACCCGTTTCAAGGCCGTCGTCATCATCGGTGACTCTGAGGGCCACATCGGTCTCGGTATCAAGACCTCCAAGGAAGTCGCTACCGCCATCCGTGCTGCTATCACCATTGCCAAGCTCGCCGTCCTCCCCGTCCGTCGCGGTTACTGGGGCAGCAACCTTGGTGAGCCTCACTCTCTGCCCGTCAAGCAGAGCGCCAAGTGTGGTTCCGTCTCCGTCAGAGTATGTCACCAAATGCGCAATTTTCGGAAGTGAAGGTAGCATGCTAACCTATGATAGCTTATCCCCGCTCCCCGTGGTACCGGCCTTGTTGCCTCCCCCGCCGTTAAGCGTCTGCTCCAGCTTGCCGGTGTCCAGGATGCCTACACCTCCTCTTCCGGTTCCACCAAGACCCTCGAGAACACCCTCAAGGCCACCTTCCTTGCTGTCGTCAACACCTACGGCTTCCTTACTCCTAACCTCTGGAAGGAGACTAAGCTCATCCGCAGCCCTCTTGAGGAGTTCGGTGATGTCCTGCGCCAGGGCAAGAAGTACTAGATTATTAGTGCCGTGACGGGGAAATAAATTTGCATGATCGTTTTTTTTCTTGAACCAATTTCCTACGGGATTTCTACTTTTTTTTGGCTGTAGGATCGGAAAAGCTGGAATGAACTTTTTATCTCACGCTCTGCTACGCTACTCACGGCCATGGATGTAATTACGGGAGGGATGACATAACACGAAATAGCGTGAAGTGAATGAAAGCTTCCTTTTCGCCAGTCATGATATCCTGCATAAATGAGCAGGAAGGAGTTCATTCCGTAATTGCTCTATTCCGCAAATAGATAACTTAACGCGGCATTTGAATAATTCTCGATCAGGGACCGATAAGTAGACCCTTGATCCGTATCATGTATCTAAATTCTACTCGGTGGAGTCAGTGCTGGTCTAGATCAACGGTCGAGTGGGAACATTCTGACCTTCTTCACTGCATGGGATGCCATCTCTTTTATAAAATGTTTATTTAAGCATAAATGACTATCGAGGCCGAGTAGTAATGATACAATGAATTGATTGGCTCAGTGACGACATTTGTTATGGAGTATTGCAAGTACTAGGATGCATGAAGGCAACTACAACAGATTATATATATCTGACATTGCAAGTACTTGAAGGGTTAGCCTATTCAGCAAGGGCCGTATGATTATTGTATAACGATAAGTAGCTCTTTGATACGGTGGTTTTATCTATTTATCAAGAATTTTAATCTTTTTTAATATATTAATATTTCTTGTAGGCATGGAAGTACTTACTTTGATATGATACCTGGGCTTCTGATGGAAGGATATTTAAGGGCATGTTTAGCGCGAGCAGAGATTTCACCACCCGCGACAACTCTTACGGTGTCTTGCGCCTGTTCTGACGAAGCACTTGATAGTGTCCAATTTTTCTGATAGAATTTGAATGGTTTCTTTTGGATTGGCTAATACAAAATAGTCAGAGCGAATTGTCTCATACATTCAAGTTGGACACGAACGAAATTTCTGTTCATGTCTTGTTTTTGACCAACAACTAGAGCTGCCCGCGCGCTCTTTGATTGGCGTACTGGCGAGCTCCCGGTGTTGGTTCAATTTATCAGATCATCAGATAAGAAGTGCTTCTTGTCCCCATGGCCCACCCTTGTATGGATCCCAGTCATTTAGCCCAACCAGCCAAAATCGTCCCCAGTCCCCAGTCCCTCCATTTATACGCGTGTAACGCAGGCTAGGGCCGCGAGGGAATGCGGCCCTTCAACCCTGCGAATTAAAGCCCTGCTTGGCAGACCCTATGGCAAGAACCCTGCTTCACGATACCATTGCCCACTGTGAGTGGTGTGTACTCAAGCAATGTTAAGGACCAGACCGTGAACTAAGATTGGGAATTTGCTGCTTAGCGTTCTGGTCAAACTATGTTGGACGGAAAATCCCGACAGCATGGTGCCATGCTATATGGGCTTGGGGCGGCATTTCTCTCGGGGGGATTTCCTGCTAGTATTTAGCAGTAGATCATTCCCCCCTTGTCGGCTGAATTCTGGCGCAGAGTTATATTCCATTCTTTTTGCCCCGCCTGACAGCTTTTTGTCAGGTTCCAGGGAGAAGTCTATCATGAAGTTCAGACTATCCATTAAGCCGGATGAGGTACCGCTCGACGAGGAAAGACACCCTGATGACGATGAAGCCAACGTTGCGCCACAGTCTGCGGCCAAGGAAGCGGCCACCTCCCGTGCCGATCAAGTGGATGATGGCAAGAGTGATGTGGTCAACCCGGAGTTCCAGCATGGTGTACAGAGCGCACAGGCCATGACTCAGGTCTGGTCCAAACAACATTTGATTCTGGCCTACGTGATGTGAGTGTTACCGAGAGGTGTATTGTGTGCTACGCCGACACTCGAAGTTGACAATGGTATGGCCACTAGGATCTGGATTATCTACTTTATTAAGAATTTCGCGTTCGGTATCATTAGCACACTGACTCCATATGTTACCAGCTCTTTCAAGTAACACTCGTTAACTGGCACTACCACCATTCTTTCCACTCTTATTGGCGGCTTGTTCAAACTTCCTTATGCTAAACTGATTGATATCTGGGGTCGTCCCCAGGGCTTTGCTTGATGATCGCCTGCATGACTGTTGGACTCATCATGATGGCTGGGTGCAATAATGTTCAGACGTATTGTGCGGCTCAAGTGTTCTACTCGGTGGGCTCTGCGGGTGTGGACTTCACCTTGACCATCTTCATTGCCGATACGTCGGCACTGAAGAACCGGGCATTCTGGCTCGGCTTTGTTGGTTCTCCATACATTGCCACGGTTTGGGCATACGGACCGGCGGCAGAAGATATCTTGAATTCCATGGGATGGCGATGGGGCTTCGGCATCTGGGCCATTATGACGCCGGTGATGTTAACGCCTCTGTTCTTCCTATTTTACTATAACCAGCGCAAAGCGCAGAAGGCCGGTTTGATTCCCGAACGTCATAGCCAGCGCACTGCAATGCAATCAATCGCCTACTACGGCAAGGAGTTCGATGTTATCGGTCTGCTCCTCCTTACTACTGGACTTGCCCTATTCCTGTTAGCTTTTAATCTGTACACAAAACAACCAGACGAGTGGAAATCTCCGCTGATCATCTGCTTCATTGTCATCGGCAGCCTCCTGCTCATCGCCTTCCCTGTCTACGAGAGATACATCGTCCCTGTCACATTTATTCCCTGGTCGCTGTTGCTCAACCGAACTGTCTTCTTCACCTACATCATGGCTGCCAGCATCTACCTGGCCTGGTATTTCTGGGACACATACTTCTACTCGATGCTGATTGTGGTCTTCAACCAAAGCGTCAGCCAAGCGACCTACATCACCAATATCTACAGCGTCGGCTCCTGCTTCTGGGCCGTACTCATGGGCATCCTGATCCGTTACAACGGCCGTCTCAAATGGCAAGCGCTCTACTTCGGGGTCCCCATCACCATTCTTGGTGTCGGACTGATGAACAAATTCCGTGAACCGGGCGTCAACATCGGGTACATCGTCATGTGCCAGATCTTCATCGCGTTTGGCGGCGGCACTCTGGTGATCTGCGAACAGATGACGGTCATAGCCGTATCATCGCAGCAACACATTCCCGCCGTGTTGGCGATGGAAAGCATGTTCATTAATATCGGCAGTGCGGTGGGCACTACCCTCGCCACGGCGCTGTGGACGGGTATCTTTCCCCAGAAACTTGCCGAGTATCTCCCCGCGGATGCGCAGTCAAACCTGATGAGTATTTATGGCGATATCGCGGTTCAAGCGTCGTATCCGGTTGGTAGTGCGGCGCGTGATGCCATTAACCGGTCGTATTCGGAGACACAGCGGTTGATGTTGATTGCGGCGACGTGTTTGTATACAGTGACGCTGACATCGGTGATGATGTGGAAGGATGTCAATGTGAAGAAGATCCAGCAGGTCAAGGGGCGGATTCTTTAGGTTGGATAAGTGGCAATGGTAGTAGGACCAAGAAGAGGGTGTCCGTGGTAGACTTGGAATGGCTGATACCCCGTCTAGAGTATTAATGTTTCAAATAGAGGATATCGAGATTGAGGATTGGACCGACGTTGATCGATCAAATCACCTGAAGGAGGTCCTGATTTCAATTCAGCTCCATTCCGCATTGCATGCGTAGAAACCAAGTTTATCACGACCGGGAACCTGGATCAGACCACATTCCGCTATAAATAATCTGAGCTGCATGGACCCCTCACTGTGTAGTTCCATATCTGCCAAGGCACGGGAACATGATCCAGATCGACCGACATGCTGACCGTGCAAAAGACGGGATTGCAATCGTGGCAAACAAATCAAACGGTTGCATTCTTTTGTCCGACGGTGCGATTCGAGTCGGCGATTGGCTGCTTTGGAAGCCGCAGGTCGATGACGACAGAATCGAGGTCAGCATGACGAACGTCTCTCGTAAGGGATTTTCTTTTCTTTCTTTTTTATATTTCGTCTTCTATATAACCCTTTGGTCCGTCGTTCATTTCGACTGACACTTACCCTCTTGGACCCGTCACGATCTTGATTTCAGTTCGAACATTGCGGGTGCTGCCACCTTAACTAAGCTTATCGGATACTAAACCTTGAATATACTTCAAGATGATCGATCCACCCGCCGAGATGATCGACTTCTTCAATACCCTCAAGACGAAGCCGCTGCCCGTGCCCACGACTACTCCGACGTCGGTGGCCCCCGTGCCCACCGTCCTCCCGGGCCATAATGCCATTTTCCAGGAATTGTCCAAGACCAGCCAACGGACATTATGGTACACCCCCAGCCGTTTCTACTCAGCTAGATCCTAATGATAGTATCATAGGGTTGTCGTAGTGCTCATGGCCATATCATCTGTCGTCTTCTACATCCTCGCCTCCCGAGCGCCCTTGGTAAGCCCAGCCAAGGATGCATACCTAAGACCAAACTAACAAGAACAGACCAAGCGAGTCATCCATAACCTAATCGCCATCTCCACCACAATCTCCTTCATCGTCTATCTCGCCCTCGCAACCGGTGAAGGCATAACCTACAAGCATGACATCCTGACAGTCCACAACAAGCACGTCCCCAACACCCATCATGATGTCTACCGTCAGGTCCTCTGGCTGCGGTACCTCAACTGGTTCCTGACAAACCCCCTGGCCCTCATCAACCTTGCCCTTCTGTCTGGCCTCCCGGGCGCCCATCTCCTCGTCGCCATCGTCGCCGACTGGGTGATGCTCGGCACCGGCATCCTAGGCACCTATGCCGGCCACACTCCCCGTAGATGGGTTTGGTTCACGATCAGCGCTATCGCCTACCTCACGACTGTGTATCATGTTGGTGTGAACGGGGGCCGCGCGGCGGTGAACAAGGACGCCCAGACGAAGAGATTCTTCGGTACAGTTTCGGGCGTGTCGCTTCTGATCAAGGCTTTGTTCCCTGTGTATGTTTCTCTCTCCTTACCTCCCTCTTAGGGTAAACATGACGGATGCTGATAATCTATCTAGGGCCATCGCTGCCGGCGCCCTAGCTCTCAAAATCAACATCGACGCCGAGACCATCATCTTCGCTATCCATGATATCTTCCTGCAGGGTATTATCGGCTACTGGCTGATCTTCGCGCATGATGCGGCACCTGGAATGTAAGTCTTAATGCTAGTATTGTAGTATTTACCAAAGCTAATGAAGCAGTACCCTCTTGGTTGACGGTTTCTGGGCCCATGGACACGGTAACGAGGGTGCCATTCGCATCACGGAAGAGGAGGGCGCCTAAAGCAATGCGACATGATCTGACACAAGCACATTCAGATTCGAGTTTGGACGAGAAGGTCATGTTTCGTGAATACCTTACAAAAAAGGTACAGTTGGAGAAAGTGGGATGACGTCATACTGAGGTTGCACGGTCTGAGATTGGACGAATGGCGGAAAAGTGGATTCGTTGACGCTCGTTACATTCGCTGTTCTTTCGGGTTATTGTACAGAATCTGGGTCTGGTTCTCTCTTTACACTGAGTCGGCGTTGTTGATCTGCGTGTGAAAGTGATGGGATAGGCTATAATAATTTTAATACATGAACAGGTCCTCTGATATTTGCTTTCCCAGAAACTATTGTGATTGAGATCCAAGTCGACTTTGGATATCCACACTAGATTTAAGTAAAACGGTTTAACCCTCCATACTCCAGATACCTACCTCTACCTCTCCACCACCGCTTCCAAGTCAAACAACCTCACCATCGACACCATCGACACCATAACAAGACACAGAATAAAACCAAGAGACCCTCAACGAACCCTAACCACCCGAATCTCCCCCTTCTCCACAACCCGCCCAGCAACCCCCTGTCCAACCTCGCCTCCACTCTCCCCCGGCCAAACCACAGTAACACCCCCCATATCATCTCCCAACCAAACCCAGCATCCACACACCCATCCCCGAACCGCACACACTTCAGCTTCCCGCAGTCAAACCACTGCAGAAACGGATCCGCATCGACCACGAACCCGCTCAGCGCCAGCGTGCGGATCGATAGCCGCGTGCGCGTTCTCCCGAGACCCATGCCTGCTACTTTGGCTTTTTCGATGACCAGTTTGTCGAGGTATTCGCCTATTCCAAGGGCTGGGTGGAGGGCTCCTGTTCCTGTTCCGCTGTGGGTTTGTTAATATTTGGTTTTTTTTAGATTATCCAAATGTATATCCATCTGGGGTAGTTAAGGGTAGATATATGGTATCTAAGCATTGGCGAAGATAAAAGAAAACAGACCAACGAAAGAATGAAAGAGAAACAAAAAACAAACATACTAATAAACCGGTCCACCGAATCTCTCCTTAGGAAGTGACCACCCACCCCGGATACACGGCCACCTCGTCACATAGCTCCGGCGCAGACTTGGGGCGAGGGCCATGCCGAGCTCCAGTTCTTCCAGGTGCGGGTTCAGCCAAGCTACCTGCCAGATATATTTCTGGTAGGAACGCATCATGCCGGTTAGTTTGAGGGCGCGGAGGTGGCGGAAGTGCAGGAGCGGGGTTAGCGATGCTAGGGGGAAGGTTTCTGGTCCTTGTTCGTCCTTGTCTTTGCCCTTGGGTTCTTGGGGTCGTGACGCGGTTGAGATTGTTTTTGTGGGATGGCCGCAGTCTAGGGTTGGGTTGGGGAACTCAATGGGCCAGAATAAGTCCAGCCCTAGACTCTTCCTATCCCTCGCGAGGAGGAGGTCCCAGGTGTCGCCGCCGCGGAACTCGAGGATGGGGTTTGCGGGCGTGGCATGGTCGCTGGGGAGGTGGTCGGGTCGTTTCGGTGTTGCTCAGTCCGCGGAGGATTGTGAGTGGGAGGCGGAGGAGAGACCGGGACCGTGAGCTGGAGCGTGGTCTTGGTTCCTGCGAGGATGTAGTAGTGTGGTCTGAGGCGTCGGAGCGCATGGATGAGCGTGCGCGCCGTCGACTGAGGTGCGTGCTGTGGAAGGGGTGGAGGTGGAGGGCGTCGCTCATGCTGAAGCGGCGGTGGCGATGTGCTTCGGTGTCACTTGGGTCGGGCATGGGGGTTGTTGGTGGTTGTGTCAGTGTCAGTGTTTGGAGTTGGGTGTTTGGTTGCTCCTGGCGTCTGTGGAGGAGTCTCTTCCCTTCTGCGAGAGGTTTAGTATATCGCTTTTTCTGGGCATGAGAGGGAGGGTTTGGGAGTACCGGCTTCGATGGAGTCGTGGATGGGTTTGTTGTAGGCTTCTGCGTCGCGCCAGAAGGCGTGGCCTAGGAGCGTTGCTTGCCAGTGGGAGGGGTGGATGTCCATTCTTCTTTTTGTGGTGGGTTTGTTTGTAGAGGTATGGAAAGTGAGACGACTGACTGGGGAAGAAGAGAGAAGAGGTTTGTATGTGGTAGTGTAGGGGAGAGGAGGATGTCTAGCTAATACAAGAGCCCAGGTTGGAGAAGACTTACTGCGGAGGACTGACATTCTGTTCGACGAGAGGGAGGGACATGGTGTGCAGTTCAAACACAGAAAAGAGCGCCATGATGTTCTGTCTCCGTCTGGCTGCTCCTCTTCAAATTGCATCCCCATTGCCCAGGGATTCAACCACATCTTGTCAATCTCGTCACCCGAGCTCTGTATATCGGGATACTCTCTCCAGCTTCTCAGAGAGAAGGCTACGTAGTAGGTTCAGGTGTCTCCCAGATAACTAGCATCAAGCTCATTGTCAAGAGTCAGACTTCTAAATAGCTGCGTAAATAAGGTCGTCCACTACAAAGGACCTCAACCAAAGATCTTGGCTTCATTGTTCGTTTATCCAAAGAGATGATTGTCCTGGATCAGGATAGAAGGTGCTAGAGCCTTTGTGCTTTGAGATAGCTGCGGTCATACTGTAGTAAAGGAAGCTGTGTTTGTGCTTCACTGAGTGTGTTATAGTCACCACTTGTTTACGGCTGACAGATGAACAACTTAAACATCCAGGTATTGGTACACTCAATATTATAGAACTGGGTTGATGGACGAATCGAAGTTGTATTTCTATGATATGCCAGATAGCCCTAGAGGTTATTTGTATTTAATTTTGTATTTTGTATTTTTTTTTCTGCTGTCCTCCAGGGCCAAGGCTAAATATTATTAAAAAAAATTGTAAAGCAAAGGCTGAAGAGATTGGATTGAAACAATCCAGCAAAGACACGGTCGAATAATTAAATCAGACAGCGCAAGCAAAATTCTATGATAGTGTATCACACGACAATAAGAAATATCTCAAGCAAAGTACGGTTGAGAGTATGCTCTTTGAGACAGGGTATCAACCAGAAATCGATAAGCAAGGCCAAAGCAAGAGCCCGCGAGGTATATACTGAGAAGAAAAGAAAATATGTGTTGTATAGTGTAATGTTTTGGCTCACTTCTTCTTAGAGAAGCGCTCCTTCAAGCCGCTGAGGTTCCACTTCTTAACACGGAACGTGTAGTAGAGCATAGTCGCCAGGAAGATGTTAAACACGATATAAACCCACATGAGGCCGAAGTTGCGCCAGCGCTCACTCCAATAGATGTTGACACTTGACAGGAAATCGTCTGCCACAGAGACCGAGCAGTAGTTGCAGTCCGAGGTGGCGTTGGGGTTCGACAACTGTCCGCCGGCCATGCTCATGAATGAAGACATGTATTCGCCACAGGTCTGGCCCGATGGAGGGTCGAAGATAGACATTTCCGCTGGGGAGCACTGGACGACACGATCGTGGAGCTGGGTGGAGGCCATGGCTGAGACCCAGTAGGTGAAGGGGGAAACGCGGTACATGAAGATCCAGAATCCGGGCAGTGCGGTTGGGGTTTGCATGACACCGCAGAACGTGAGGGACATGGCGAATAGAAGAACCACCACAGCACTAGCTGTTTCGGTGTCGGGCATGGCGGCAATGGCCATGTGGGCGAAAGTGCTGGCATAGATGAAGAATTGAATACATAACAGGAGGACGAGACCCTGTCTTTCGGAGTCTTGGACTCCGACAACTGCGTAGTAGTAACAGGCGTATGTTAAGATGCCCATCATGATTTGGTACGGGATCTCGACGATGATGTTGGCGATCAAGAAGGCTTTCCATGAGTATGTTTTGCTGGGTCTTTCGCGGACTTCATACAGGGATCGCTGGGTCACGAACAATGGCATGACCTATAAGGGTTAGTTTTGGCATATACAAGAGGGAAGCGCTTGACACTTGACATACCTGTTGAACCAGAGAAGAGAAAATGGAGCACAGCATAAACAACGAGTAGATGATGGTCTGCATCCCCTGGAGGGAAGACTTCGCCTGGAAGAATGAGAAACCAATGAAGAGACCGGAGAGGATTCCCAGCATCCATTTCGACGCGATGTATTCCGGCATACGCCAGTACTGCTGGAACACACGATAGGTAACCTGGTACAACTGGAACCAGAATGGCATGGCAAATTCTGACGTGCTCCCGGCTTCGCTGTCTCCGGTACTGGCTTGCGTCTTCGCCTGCTGTTCCGTGTGGATCCGATCGATCTCGGTCTGAACGCCTTGACACTCGCTGCTTCGCTTCCAGACATCAAACCAGTTCTCACCCTGGGAGTTCTTGCCAGCGTTTACAATCTCCAGCATCCACTCGGCCGGGTTTCGTCATCGGCACATTTACGTGCCCCGTTTGATTCGAAGTAGTTAAGGAGGGTATTAGAGTTCTCTCCAATGGGACCAAAGTAGACCGTCTTTCCACCACGTGCAAGGAAGAGGAGCTGATCGAACTGCTGGAAAAGAATTGCGCTAGGCTGATGAATGGTACAGAGAACCGCTTGCCCGCTGTCGGCAAGCCTGCGGAGGAATGCGCAAATAGCCCAAGAACTCTGGGAATCAAGACCGCTGGAATCAGGTTAGTAAAAGAGATAATACCTGCAGAAGGTGGAATATTTACCTAGTGGGTTCGTCCAAGAAGAGCAAGAGCTTAGGCTTCGCAGCCAGTTCAACACCGATGGTCAACAATTTGCGTTGCTCAACGTTCAATCCTTGGCCGGGAACACCGACGACTGCTTCGGCGAAATCTTCCATCTTCAACATGCGGATCACGTCCTCCACATAGTCATACTTTTCCTGGATGGAAACATTAGGGGGTTGACGAAGGAGAGCGCTGAATCGGAGCGACTCGCGGACAGTAGCAGTTTCAAGATGCAGATCCTGCTGCTGAACATAGCCGGTGCTTCTCTGGAAGCTTTGGTCGAGGTCCCGGCCATTCACGAACATGTCACCTGTAATAACACCCATGGAAGTTCGGTGCGCCAAGACATCCAGCAAAGTGGTTTTACCTGCACCACTGACACCCATGAGAGCAGTCAGCGTGCCTGGCTTGACCCATCCAGAAACATGATCCAATAGCCGTCGGGGTTCACCCTTGATCTCGATATCATAGCAAACGTCTCTCCAAGTGAAGATGTCCTTCTGTGGTGGTATGATAGACAGATCCCCTTCACCCGACTCCGTAGTTGGTTTCATCGCACTGAGTTCCACTGCGTTCTCAGCATCGGGCTTCTTTGAATCGGTGCGCAAATATGCTGGCTCATGTCCACGACGGAAGACCAAAACTTCGGCAGTGCTGCTGGTAGACGAATTCAACTCAGTGGCAATAAAGTAAATCACCATGAACCCGACAAGGAAGGCAATCAAGATGCCGAAGTTGCGCCATACGTGCGAGAAGCTATACTGGTAGTTCACCTGTATATAATCATCACCGCTTATAGCACGCTGTCCAGCTTTAGAGCCAGGAGACGAACATACAAACGAGTTACCACTCAAGCTAGGGTAGGCCGGGATAAATTGCGAGCATATAAAGTCATGTCCGTGAAATTCGTTGGCAATTAGGATCTCGAATGCATAAAAGATAGGGTCTAATTCGAGGTTAGTGACGTATATAGAATGTTTGGAATTCCATTTACTTACTGAGATAATGAATCCATTCGAACCAAGGATGCATCGAAGGAACAGGAAGCACAAATCCCGTGTAGACAATCAGAGCCAAGATCAATATACCTGCCAACCCCATTGCTTGTGAGACTGTTTGGGTGATAGCCGCCATCGTACGGAAGACTGCACTCATCACGAACATCACGATGAATGTGACCAGCAGGTAGAGGAAGAATTGCCCTGCCGTTCTGTGAAGCCCCGCCATGAAGTAGAGGATAAGGTTGAACACGACTGCTATGACGAACTTGACCGGTATATCGCTAACCACGCCAGCAATAGCCTCGGTGGCTGGATGATAGAAGGCATATGAGTTATGTTTTTCCACAATTGGACGCTGCGAGTAAAGACTGTTGATTTCCGACATTGCAATAAGAGCGTTGAGTAAGACCGCGAAGAACAAGGTGGCACCTTTGGCAGTGAAGCCTGCAGTTGCATCCGGGGTACCGTAGAACACAGATCCGATAATCAGAGCCATGATAATTTGACTAATAACAGTTGACACAGTAGAAGAGATATCGTTCCACACACGTTGGTATGCTCGCTTAGTATTGAGCTTGATCTGCATGGGCACACTAAGCAAATAGGGCGACTGCGGACGAGTATGTTTCGCCTGTATCTCGCGCTTCTTCTGCTGAAATGTTGCAAGGGCGGCACCAGCCTCCTCCAGCGGATGTTCCTGCTCATAGTTGGAAATCTGGGACATGAGCTTCTGGTATTCTGGGGATTTGCGCCAGTACGCTTCAAAGTCATCGGCGGTGCGTGGAACTTGGTTTTCCATGCCCGGACGTGCTTTACGTTCACTGGGGTTGGTCACCGAAGTCAAAAAGTCTCCAGTGGTCTGTCGCTGAGGGCATTCCCATCCTTGTCGTTCGAAGTAAGACTTAGCAGACTTCGCAGGGCCATAGTAGATCTGACGTCCCTCATAAAGGACAACTACTTTGTCAAAGGTGTCGTAGATGCTCTGACTAGCCTGGTAGATCGCCACTGCGTGTGCAGACCCAGTGAGGTCGGCAAATAAGCGTAGTGCCTCCACAAACTTCAATGCCGTTGCGGAATCCAAGCCTCGGGTGGAGTTATCCCATGCAGCTAGGGGGGAGTGAGCTAAAGCCATCTCCGCGATACTGACACGCTTCCGTTCACCACCCGATACTCCGCGGACGAAGTCATTTCCGACCTTAGTATTGTAGGTGTGGCTCAAACCAAAAATGGCCATGACTACCTGGGTGATATGCTTAGCGAACTCTTCGCGGGACATGTCACGGATTCGTTGAGCTGGCGTTCTCGCCAGGGCGGCAAATTCGAGCGTCTGGCCGACGGTTAAATGAGGAAAGTGCTTGTCCACCTGCAACGATAATTCGGGTCAGCCTCTAACTAAACATCCAACCCACAGGACGTTCTTACCTCTTGGTTGTACACCACTTCACCCTTGAACTCCTTGACCATTCGTTGCTGAGGGATTCCTGTCACATCCTGGTCAGCGGCATACGCTAAGATCCGCAAGCATAGGGGAAACTATACCATCATAATGGATAACGCTCTCTTTGCTCAAAGACAGGCCGTGGAGCTCTCCACATAGAGACTTGAGGAAGGTACTACATCCGGATCCTGGACGACCCAAGACGAGAAGCAATTCCCCGCTCTCCAACAAGCCATTGAACTCATTCAGAATCCGCTTCGGCGGCGACCGTCGATTTCTCATCATCTCGCCGATGCGAAGGGGTGCGGATAGCATGGATGATACTGTGTCCTGGAGCTGCAGTGCTGCTCCGGTTCCAGATACCGTGAAATTCTTGAAGACGATGCCTGTTCGGTGACCTTCTCTGCCTTGTCTTTCGGACTCCCGAAGAACCATCTTCAGCCACTTGTTCAGATCGAACGAGGGCCCTTGAGGATCAACGGCTGGGTCATTTTCGGAAATCGTAGCCAACGTCGAGGTTCTCGTGGGGAGATTGGGGGGATAGACGCTCGACCGACGACGTGAGCTTTGGGTGGCGATGCGATTAAGGGTTTCGATTCCCTCCTCGTCGATTAACCCCATGGGAGACCGAGATTCCGAGGCTTGATCTGATGCCATTGTCGAATCACTGCTGTAACACTCCCGTTCCTGTCGGTCATTGTCGACCAAGGGGTCCTCGCTCTTCTTATGCGAAGCCATGGCGCGGGAATCCTTGCCGGGCACGCAGAAGACTTTTGAAGGTCTCGCTCGAAGTAAACCTTAAAATATTGTCCGCGCTTTTCAGTTGCACTGAATCGCTATTATTCCGATTGGTTGTAATATTGATGTTAATATAATTAATTCTGTAGTGTCTCCGTTGACTCGAGGGATAAAAACAAACAGACCCTAGAATGGCAACGACCTTGCCCTACTCTTTATATTCATTATGGACGGTTTCATAGATTTTGAGGCGCCCCACAATAGGGTAACGCTCGGGAGCGAAAACCTCCATACCCGAGTAGGAAATCCAGAGAAGGGAGATCGAGATCCGAATGCTCGGTGCCTGAACGTGGCTTCTTCCCCTGTGGCAGCTCCATGGTACCCTCCCAATCCGACACAACCTTGGCGCTATAATGATCCTCGCCAATAGTCTTAACGGAAACCCGTTAGTAAGCAGGGATAAGTCACAAATTGAACCAAGATTCGCACTAAGGGACCCGATCCATCTGAATGAATCATAGACTATGCAAAATCTATCGGTGGATAAGTCGAGAGCTCCGGATTTGGACTCGGAAGTGGCACATCCCGAGTGTCCGGGCTGAAAAGAAATCTTGTTGGTGTCTTGGCCGATGAAATCATGACCGTGGATCTCCAAGGGACCCACTCGGAGAGCGGCTAGAGTGCACCTCCGGTGCAGTCCCGAGAGTTCACGGCCACGTTCATAGCATGAAGGGATGGATCGGAGCCTTCGTATGCTCCGTAACGGCCTCTAGATTAGGTTGCGTCAGCCTTCTCATATCCCCTTTTCTTCTTTTTTACTCCTATCTTTCCAAGTGGTGACGTGCTCTGAAAATAGACGCAAATCTGTATAAATAGTGAACCACTAGCGCCATCCACGTAGGGAACGACGAACGGCCATCTACCACAGACGCCGCCACGGGGTCGTGTTTGTCGATCAGTAAGCCTTTTTTTATTTGAGCGTCCATTCATCATTGATGCCTGTCGTGCAATTTTTACAGTGGTACGGAGTACCCTGGGTGCCTGTCAAATTCGGAGAGTAACCCTTGTCCGCCAATGCCTCGGTTGTTCCAAGTTCCAAGTTCCAGACCGTAAGGCTGGAGACTTGGCGTGGACAACAATCATATGCAGTACAGTAGTGATGTGGAACCCCCTAGCAACGTCAAAGTTTACTTCTGCATACTTGATTAGATCCATCCGGAGAAGAATCTGTAGGCCTCCGTAAACCCCTGCAAGTACACATATATCACCGCGAGGCTGTGTGCGTCTTGCAGCACCCTAACGGTCGCCATTGGGGCACACAATGACTTCGGAAGGGTTCAAGTTCCAGACCCGGCGAGATCGTGACAGATTATTGGTTGCTCCTTCGTTAGTGAGTGTTAGTCAGTCAGTCATTGCGGGGCTTACTCAGCGGAGGATCTCCAGTATCCGATCGATCAATTTGCTTCGGAGTACTCCGTACAGACGTCAAAATGTCAAAGAAGACACTACAAGCTTTATCCCCGGTAACCAAACCCACGGAGATGTCAAATGTGGGTTTGGGATTTGTTTGTTAAATATAGACTGGGGAAAGTGACAGCTATGTCGATCATGTGCTTCGCTGCACGTGCTTTGCAGTATCTCGATAAATATATATGTATCATTACGATCCATGGCTACACAAAGATACGACATCAACTACCCGAGGAATTATAATATAGATGAGATTCTCTCCTTTTGGGATATACTACACTATTATTATACAAAATTAGAAACACGACCTGGCCACTTAGGCCTACAACGAATCGGCCGCCTTCGCCGCTGCAGATGCGTCAAGCTCACTGACAACGTCCTCACAGCGATCACAAACAGACTCCTCAGCCGGCGATTCTGGGACAACATAGCGCCAGCACCGCGGGCATTTGCCAGCTTGTGGGGTATAGACATATACGGTGCCCTTTTCTCCACTGGGAAGTTCATACTCCTCGCTGTATTGCCATTCTGCTTCTGCGATGGTAGCCGGAAGAGGCTCGCCGGAGGTTCCGAGTGTGACGGATGAGACAACAAAGATATCGGGAAGCTCTGTTAAAGACCGCTGGAATACAGAGCTGCTGACGCTCTGAGGAAGAACAATGTGGACAAAGGACTGGAGAGATGAACCCATTTCCTTCCTGCCCCGGGCCGTTTCTTGAGCATTCTTAATAACTGAGTGGACAGCAACGAGGTCCTGGTAGTCTGTCTCAAGGGAGTTGTTTTGCCACTCCAAGGCAGGCACAGAAACAATACGCTTCAAAGGATGCTCGCACTGCGACTTGATGGCCTCAGGGGTGTGCTCCCAGGTCTCTTCCACGAGCATGGGAGTAATGGGAGCCAGTGCTTCTTGAAGATGGCGATAAATATGGAACAGGGTCGTCTGCGCAGCGCGTCTACTGGCGCTGTTCTCTCCATAGGTATACAGTCGATCCTTAATGGCTTCCATGTAGAACGCAGAGAATTCGAGATTAGCCCAGCGGTTCAGAGCATTCACAGCCTTAAAGAATTCGAAGTTTTCACAGGCCTTCTGACAAGAAAGGATCATCTCGGACAAATGCTTGAGCGCGATCCGATCGGCTTGCTGTAATTGATCATATGGAACCTGATTGTCTAAGCGGAAGTCCGAAAGAGCGCCAAGCAGGAGCTTGAAGGTCACTCTGTACTTGTGCAAGCTTGTATTGACGGTTTGAAGAACCTGCTTGCCAATTACCACGTCGCGGGTATAATCACTGCTCGCGACCCACATACGAAGCGCATCAGGACCGAGAGCATCATAGACGGGTCCTTGATTCTCCGATTGTTTTTTCTTCCCCTTCCTTGGCTTGAGAGGAGGCAAAAGGGTTCCGTCCATGATAGTCTGAGGAAGCAAAACATTACCAATAGACTTGCTCATTTTGCGCCCTTCCTCATCCAGTGTGAACCCATGAGTGATAAGGTTTCGGAACGGTGCGCGAGTAGCCGTCTGTCCTGCGGCGAGTTGGTGAGCTGTAAATGTGAGAAGGCCTGACTGAAACCAGCCGCGATGTTGGTCAGTGCCTTCTGAGTAGACATCGGCTGGGTACCCATCACGATACGGTTCATCAATCTCAGCCCAGCTAGTACCGCTGTCGAACCATACGTCCATAGTATCTGTTCCACGTCTGTATCCGGGCCCAGATGTCTCTTGGAGGGATGTTGGAATCCAGGCAGGATCATTTGCATCATCCGTCCACCAAGCGTCAACTCCACGCTCATCTATGACAGACATAATATGCGAAACAGAATCCTTCGTAAGCACAGCTTCGCCCGTGACCCGATGATAGAGAGCAGGGATAGGCACACCCCAAGCACGCTGACGTGAGATGCACCATTCGCTTCGATTTTTCACGAAGTTCTCTAGCCGCTGTCTTCCGGAAGCTGGAACAAAACGGATATCCTCCAAAGCCTTGACTGCACTCTCACGAATGTCGGCCACGTCGGCAAACCATTGTTCAGTAGCCCTGATAATGATGGGACGCTTAGACCGCCAGTCATAGGGATACTTATGTTCATACCGATGCTTCAAAAGAAGATGTCCTTGCGTTTCAATATACTCGAGAACAGCAGCGTTACCTTCATCCAAAACGCTCTTACCGCTCAATCTTGTAGGGTCACTGGGCATAGCCTTGTCGGTGAATCGGCCATGATCATCAACCGGGGCAAATGCAGTAATTCCGCGGGAGAGGCAAGCTTCGTAGTCTTCCATTCCGTGGCCTGGTGCACAATGAACAAGACCTGTTCCAGAGTCGGCGGTGACGAATTCAGCAGAAATTATGGGCTGTGGCTCTGCATCAGCCCCCTTGAACAGAGGCCGATACGTTGTCCGATCTGCCAGCTCTGAGCCAAGGACCGACGGAATGATCACAGACAGGTCTTCCTTGAGGATGTTTTCAAGATACTGTAACCGGGATTGCGCGACAAGAAGGTGACCATGGGTATCTGACTGAACAATCGTGTATTCCAGATCTGGATGAACAGCAATTACGGCATTGGCGGGGAGCGTCCAGGGAGTGGTAGTCCAAATAACAGCAGTAAGATCCTTAACCTGTAGCAACGGGTTCTGCGCCAAGTGCGAGGGAATCGAAAGTAGGGGAAATTTGACCAAAGCAGCAGTAGAAACATGATCGTCTTTGTATTCCAATTCCGCTTCTGCGAGCGCTGTGCCGGTGGAGGGTGACCAATAGACGGGCTTAAACCTTCGGTAGATCAAGCCCTTATCGACCATTTCGCGAAATACGCCTAGTTGTCTCTTCTCAAATTCCTTATCCATAGTCTTCCAATGGTTTTCCCAATCGCCCATGACCGCGAAGCTGCGAAATCCCTTCATCTGTTCCTTGACTGTCCGTCTTGCCAGTGCCCGTGCTTCCTTTCGTATGACCGCCGCACTGACAGACCCTCCCGCATCTTTCAGACCCTTCTGGGCCTCAAGTGCCTTCAGCTCAATCGGTAACCCATGGCAATCCCACCCTGGGACATATCGCACTCGTTTTCCCAGTCCCAACTGTACTCGGCATATGAGATCCTTCAAGATTTTATTCAGCGCATGCCCGACATGAAGCTCGCCGTTAGCATATGGCGGGCCATCGTGTAAGACAAAAGGCTTATCGGCCGGTCTTTCACGGCGTTGCCAGGCGTAGAGCTCGTCAGTGCATCGTCGTAGGTATTTTGCTTGATCGGCCGGGGTCACGCGTGCAGGGAACGTCGACTTAGGGAGTTTGAGCGTCGACGACCACGATCGAGTAAGCGACCGCGACAATTCCGGCATACTACCGCTGAAGCATGTCAGCCTCTGAGTTGGTCAGCTATGTGTGCGAGAGGAAACGGTGGAGATTTAGAGACGGAACTCACCGCGGCCCGGGGTAAAGTATGTAATTTATGTTACCAATCTTACAACACTTGTCCAATAATATCCCTGGATATCGCAAGAAAAACGAATAACAAAGACACTGGATCAGAGAAATCTTTCTCATGAAGCGTCTTTGATGATTTTGAAATGCATAGACTCAATATCCCCGAACTAGCTAATATAAATACAGTTTCCCAAACTCCGTGTGCTGACCGATGTGGCAACTAATATACGGTCAAGCAACTAACTGCACTATTCTTCATAACCTCAAACAGCAGACCAGGAAAGCCAAAGAGCTCGGTGTTCCCTAAACCTCCATCGTGACTCTCCTGTCCAGGCCTCTGACCTTTACCTGTACTCTCTTCCCACCCACCAAGGAATTCTACGCTACTCTCAGGACTATCACCCCATCCTCGATTCAGTACCATGGGCCTCTGTAAGGCTCGCTCTTCAGCAGGGTTCGCGTAAGAGCCCTTCCAGACCTCCCTAAGCCGCTCAGAGATCTCATCGTAGCGGGTTTCTGAAGTGACTGCATTCCCAGATGAGTCCAGCTTTATCTTCCAACGACTGCGCCGATGGCGATTGAACGGATATGATCCTGGCACATTTCCATGCAGAATAATCTTAGTCACTACCAGCTGAGTGGAAGGAGACGGAGGCGATGGGTCCTGAAGCTCGGATCCTGGAAACGCAGGCCCAGGGGTAGTAGGGTAAGATACGAACGCATCGAACCCATGATGGAAATAATTCAGGAAACATTCTGTTGGTAGCGATGACGGGTCCAAATTATGGGGTTGATACAGTTCTTCGTCTGAATCTTCGGTACCACTGTTATTCGACGACTGATCGGTATCAGTCACGTCAATTCCTCTACCTGGAGGCGGACTCATGTGAATATGGTCTTCACCACCCCCGCCAGCAGCGCGGTGGATTGTTATCCTCCTATCATGTTTACGATAAATGGCATCGGGCGGGCCAAACTCTGCCACAAGATCCTGTGGGGTGGTTTCCGACAGCGTGATGTAGCTGGTAGGGGACGATCTCCGAGCGATCTCAATTTTACCTGCACCTAGGATATTGAACTCTTCAATCTCATCTGGCACAGATTCTCTGTTCTTGCCCGCCAGGGCTGGGTTTCGAGGATACTTTTGCTCTTGAGTGAACAATCTCCCCTGAGCTTCGGGCCAGGAGTCACCCTGAAAGATCGCCATAGAAGTGGCCGGCAAGGCTGCCGAGGAAGAAAGCAACGCTACAAAATCACACTGGTCTGACCAAGCCGAGTGTTGGAGGGGAAACGAGAAGGCCACCCCGGGGTATGACAACACATATGTGCCATATGGTGACTGATTAGTCGGAGGTCTGTATTCGCCCGGATAGGAAAGGCCAAATAGGCGATGGTAGATATGTCCGAAACTAGGGCCCTGGTGCGAGACAGCCCGTTCCTGCGGTTTACCTCCTTTCAAAACTTCCTGGTTTTTATACACTAGGGGGATCTTGGTGAAGTCGAGTACTTCGATCAGACGTAATCTTTGGTCGGGACCGTCGAAGCGCAGTCGGAGACCGTTCGAGGGTAGTTGTAGGGTTACCGGCTCTCGAATGGGGTCTGTAGAGGAGTAGGCGATGTCTATTGCGGGGTAGGTCTGGGGATGGGCCTTGACACGACTGAGTACATTATGGAGCGAAGCGCCAAGTGCTGGTAGACAAAGGTTAGTCACTTTCAAGAGCCGCTAGAGAGTATGGCTACATGCTTATAGATCCCAACCCTTTCCCCGGAAGGATCTGGGCTTGCGTCGACGATTTGGCCGAGGAACTCATAGTGGCTTGGAATCCGTTCTCATCATGAGGTGGCGGATATAGACTACTGGCTGATCGTCGCTGATCGTGGGTATCTTGGGATATAGATTTCTGCAACCAAAGAAGTATAGCAACACTAGAAGTGAATATACACTAAGTATGGCTTAACAAATGCTTAAGTGGTAGAGAAGAGATATCAATATGGAGGATGACGATGAACGCATAGATCATGTGAAATGGCGGCATGACTCCTGAGCACAGACCACTTGCGGGCACGTGCATGAATGTTGTTAGTTTGTTTACATTTTCCTTTCTGGGCCTTCCCGGGAAGTCACTGACTTCTCCTGGACATATCAAAGTGGCGGGACATCATATTCAGTCACATACATTCAATTGTATATTCATCCTTTTTAAGTTATTGTGGCAGCGAGTTTGCCAGTGAGACTTGTTCATCATGGCTGGCCCCCAAAGGCCTGCCTCTGGTCTCCCTACAAGGAGGACAACAAACACACGCCAACCAACCAGGCGATTGGGATCTTCAGCAACCCAGAGGGCCGGCTCTCCAGCAATTTCGTCCAAAATGCCTGCCTCGGGTGGATCGCGCGCAATTAAATCACCCACTGAACCTGCTAGCGTAACAGCGAAGAGGAAGGAAAGAGACCTCGAACGTGGGATAAACGAAGACACCAGCATTCACGTTGTGGTGCGCTGCCGCGGGCGCAATGATCGGGAAATTAAAGAGAATAGCGGTGTCGTCGTCAAAACTGAAGGTGTTAGAGGGAACACTGTGGAACTATCCATGGGGCCAAATGCCGTTTCAAATAAGACATATACATTCGACAAGGTCTTTTCCGCCGCCGCCGACCAGCTCGCAGTATACGAGGATGTTGTCCTGCCGATTGTCAATGAGATGCTCGCTGGATACAACTGCACTATATTTGCGTACGGACAAACAGGAACCGGCAAAACATACACAATGTCAGGCGATATGACCGATACTCTGGGTATCCTTTCCGACAATGCTGGCATTATTCCACGTGTTCTGTATTCGCTGTTCCACAAGCTCGAGGAGACGGAAAGCACCGTGAAATGCTCTTTCATTGAGCTATACAACGAAGAACTTCGAGATCTTCTATCAGCAGAAGAGACCCAGAAGCTGAAGATTTTCGAGAACGAGTCAAAGAAAGGACAAAGCACGCTTGTCCAAGGCATTGAAGAAACGTATATTGACTCCGCCACTTCCGGCATCAAGCTGCTTCAACATGGTAGCCATAAGCGGCAAGTTGCTGCGACCAAGTGCAACGACCTGAGCTCTCGCAGTCATACAATCTTCACTATCACAGTACATACGAAGCGGACAACCGATGCAGGCGAAGATTATGTTAGCTCTGGAAAGCTGAATTTGGTTGACCTGGCTGGTAGCGAAAATATACAGCGCAGTGGAGCTGAGAACAAGCGTGCCACAGAAGCGGGCCTGATCAATAAAAGTCTGTTGACTTTGGGCCGAGTAATCAACGCTTTGGTCGATAAGAGCCCCCATATCCCATACAGGTATGAATATAGAGTACATATGTTCAACATCTACTAACTTGTAGCAGAGAATCAAAACTTACACGTCTTTTGCAAGACTCCCTCGGTGGGCGCACGAAAACATGTATTATCGCGACGGTTTCGCCGTCTCGGAGCAACATGGAAGAAACCATCTCAACGCTAGACTATGCCTTTAGAGCCAAGAACATTCGCAACAAGCCTCAGATTAACTTCACTTCGAAACATAAACTTCTTCAAGAGTTCGCTTTTGAGATCGAGAAACTTAAAGGAGAACTTATTGCCACAAGACACCGAAACGGCGTATATATGACTGTCGACGCGTACGAGCAAATGACCATGGAGAATGAATCCCGGAGAATCGTTAATGAAGAGCAACGAGCAAAGATTGAATCAATGGAGTCCAACCTGCGAAACAAGGTCCAGGAGCTGTTCACGCTTACGAGCAATTTCAATAACCTGAAGAAGGATAACGAGGACACACGGTTGGCTCTGTGTGATACAAATGATGTCCTTGAAAAAACCGAGATTGTTCTCAAGAATACCAGGTCACTGCTAGAAGAAGAGGAAATGTTAAGGAAGGCGCATCAAGACACCGAAAACCAGCTTTACGACATTGGTACGGGGCTTTTGTCGACATTAGATAGAACCGTTGGAGATGTGGATGGGTTGCATGCAAAACTTGACCGAAAGGCGGATTTAGACTCATCTAACATGAAAACATGGCAAACGTCAGCCAAAGAAGTGTCAGCTGTCACCGAGGAAGTCGATAGAAAAATGGAGGCTTTCCAACTGCAACATTCGCAGCTCCTGGAATCTATGGCTGCAAAGATCAACGACCATGTCTCTAGCGAGCTGAGTCACGTCCAATCGAATCAGTCAGCGCTGTCGAGCTTTAGTGCTATATTTGATAAGGCTGAGCGCGACGCGAAGACACAAACGTGCGGCGCTCACGATCAGATGAATGAGGTCCTTGAGGAGATCAAAGACTTGCGTGAAGAGGTCAAGCGCAAAGTTGGAGAGGGGTTGAACGGTCTGTCTGCTGCCGCTGCCCGGATATCCAAGGAAGTTATTGGCGAATTCACAGAGCTTCATGAGCAGCTTCATTCCTCCTACAGCACTCTTGGTAAGGACTTCAAGTCCTTGTTCGAGGAGATGGTGCGCCATCTTAATGAACAGAAAACGGAAATTAATAGGTTGCGACTGGAAGTCCAAGAAGCTAACATCCAGACCGTCGAAGCGAACCGTCGAGCTTCTTCTAATCTGGCACATGCTGTTGAAGAAGAGCACGCCACCGCTGAATCGGAGCGAGATCTTTTGCTTTCACAGTTCAAGGCTCTGATGGAGGAATCCCGGCAGAGACAAGTTAGTCGCTTAAAAGGAAGATTGGAAGGTGTACGAGCAGATATCTCGTCTTCGGGCGATGCACTGGAGCAAGCAACGACCCAACATGATCGTCAGACAGATGAATGGGTTTTCAAGTCAGAGCAATTTGCCAAGGATGTTGCGGCTTCTAGGGATGAACTTCGGACTAAGATGCAGAACGATTGGGAAATATTTGACCAACGCAACGCCTCTATCCAAAAGACGACCGAGTCCGTGCACGAGGAAACAGTTCGTATTGTCGATGCTCAGATGAATAATATGGACAAACAGATGGAAGCTTTGGACGATTTCGTCGCTAAAGCACGGTCCCAGAATGGCCAATACCGTGATGCCCATATCTCCAGCTTGGACAACATGGGGTCTAGCGTCCGTGAATCCTATTCCTTCGTTCATGAACAAATGGAAGGTGTTGGTACTCGGATGAGCCAACTGCAAGAGGACGCCGCTCAGCAGCAGCAGAGTCTGCACGAGGCGACCTCTCCCTTGTCAGAAGAGGTCCGCAAGCCTCTCACAGAGCTGCGCAACAATGTTCACAGTCGTCCCCTACAAGAGTATATAGTCACTGGCGCCACCCCACAGAAACGGCATTACGAGTATCCCACTGATCTTCCTCGGACTGAGGCGCATGATGCTCTGATATCCGGAATTCGGACATCAAGGGATCTCACACTACTCCCGTTCAATGGCGAAGACCACCTTCCAGGAACCTCCCCTACTAAGGGCTTTGTTTACAACGATACCGAAGATGAGGTAGGGAATCAGACACCTACAGCCAGGATCACTTCCAACACAGGTCTTAGGGAAGTCGATGCAAACGTCGCCGCAAAACAGCTCGCGTCTAGCCCCGGCGACAGGGCCGCGGTGCGGCAATCGAATATTTCCGTAGCCGGCAAATCTTCGGATGTCGACATTGTCCCAGAAAGTGAAGACTCAGATGAGCCTCCAGCCAAGAGGCGCTGCTCCAATCCGACAACTACTGACAGCAAACTGCCGAAAAACATGTTGACCAAGAAGATGGCTGGAATGATGGAAGGCCGGGAGAACGTCCCTCCACCTGGGCTTTCAAGTGCTCGACGAACTAGAGCTCGACCTGCTCCTTGAGATATTCAGCCAAACGATTTCTTCTATAGTTGCTGTTCTCCACTTTTATACCCTTTGGTCGTTTGGGATACATCGGCGTTATGGTAAAGCACCTTGATAACTAGGTGTGTAGGGAAGGGTGCTCTGCACCAGCTTACTCGGCGTACGGGAATCTTTTATTTTAACTGGCCATTGCCCTTGTTTTCACACAAGTTTTGGGTTGTTCTCTGGGGCAGTCTTAAGGTCTTCTTTTGCAATTTGGCGTTTTCTCGGCGGGACTCACATGATACCTATCTGGCTTGTTTTGGGTTAATATCGGAAAGACAGTTCCTGATATTCATGTTAATCAATATTCCAATGCTTTTGATTGAGCTTGTACATTCTTGTAAGGATAACGCATTGTAAAGCTTATATGTGGTGCTTATTGAGAAGGAACTTGTTTCGGAACTACAGGACCTCTGTTCTGTTTCCCGTTTCTTCCAACTATCTAGATTGGAAGCCGTATTTTGCGGCACATTGTATATCCTGGCTTTTCAGGTTTTGCTATAACCGTCGAAATTGCATTCAACTGCATGGCATTTTGCACTGCTTCCTGCCCTTGGCGCAGGAGAGAGTCGCCTGTATCTTGTCTTAGTCGACTGCCGCCAGTTTAGAGTATCCGCCGAGAGAGGTGCCAGTGAATTGATCACCAGTAAGACCATATCCAATCGCTTTAAGGTACTGACCCAAACCTTAGACGATCGATCTTGGAGTACAGCAGGAAAGGCGACATGAATCGGGCCTGGGTTCCCGTGGACATTCTGGTCCATCCAGCTCACACCGATATGCTCCCTAGTGGCTTTGTCGGGGAACCGTAGAGTGTATCGTTTCTGATAGTACGGCGATAGCGTCTCCCACGCCCAGTCAAGTTCACACAATTTGGACCAGGCATCGATCCCGGCCTTGAACGTGGCTATGAACCTTAGCGTTGATACCAGTTGACCACACGATTGCCCAGTTTGGTCTCGAGCGAGGTTGGTTTGATATATCCTGAATGACGGAGGGCATCAAAGAAATGGACGTACCTGCGATCCAAGGAGAGTTTCGAGAGCGGGGATCTGCGCCCGGCTATCGTCGGCCATGTTCTTCCCAGCATAGTCTGCCTCTAGATTGTCGTTCGTCTATATACCCATAGTTGGCGGATTGAGAGAGTGGGAAACTGCTTCAAAATCGGAATTGAATTGAAAAAATGGGCGGATGCTCCAGATAAACTGTTCACAATAGCAGCCTTGTAGTCTCATCTAGTGCTTATGCCTCTTTAAGAACCGGTACAGTACTGTCACATAACTAGATAGTGTTTTCTCTTTGTTGAGAGACTAGCTAGTGCTTAGTCGAACCAAGTAACTACACTGGTTAGCCCAGCGCAAGCTTACACATCACTGCCAACACACCGTGAGTTGGGCCAGAGGGACCCATAGCGAATCTCATGTAATGAAAACAAGCTAATGGTGGGGTCTCAGGTCTTACCATATTTGGTAGTACTATTCCCGTTGGTAGATCATGTTCTAGTCTTCTAGATCTAAGGCGCCTTGTTTATCTCTCTGGCAGACAAATAACGCACAATCTTTCGTCTTCCCAATCATTTTATCGTTTCTCTCTCTGAGTTGTCCCGCACTCAATATAGCCAAAAACAGACCACAATGGGCAAGTTAAAAGACTACATAACAACCGACCGAAGCGGCATAACCGAAAACCGCCATCAAGTCCACGCCGCAATAGTCTCTGCCGATGGGAAACTCCTCTACAGCGTCGGCGATCCGTCCCGGATAACGCTACTGCGCTCTGCCGCCAAACCAGCCCAAGCCCTCGCCGTCGTCTCCACGGGGGCGCTGGAAAAGTTCAACTTCGATGAGGCCGACCTTGCTCTCATGTGCGCTTCGCACAATAGCGAGGAGAGACATCTTTCCCGGGCTCGGGACATGCTCCGAAAGGTTTCCGCGGAGGAAAAGGATCTCCGCTGCGGCGGCCATGCCGCATTATCCGAGACGGTGAATCGGGAGTGGATTAGAAGGGATTATACGCCGACGGCTATCACGAATAACTGTTCCGGGAAGCATGCGGGTATGCTCGGCGGCGCGAGGGCGTTGGGGGCGGAGATTCGAGATTATCATCTGCCCTGTAACCCGCTGCAGCGGAGGGTCAGAGAGGTAGTGGAAGAGTTGGCGGGGCTTGAGACTGCACCTGACGGTGTGTTATGGGGTATTGATGGGTGTAACTTGCCGGCGCCAGCGTTTCCGTTACAGAATATGGCGAAGTTCTATGCGGTATTTGCGGAGGCAGCGAGTGCCGTTGAGGATGCTGGGAGCGCTTCTGGGAAAGAAAGAGATATGGCGCGAATCTTCAACGCCATGACGCGGTACCCTGAGCTTGTTGGTGGAGAGGGGAGGTTCTGTACGGTGCTTATGCGGGTGTTTCGGGGAACACTCATTGGAAAGGTTGGGGCCGATGGGTGTTATGGGATCGGCATACAAGCCTCGGAGTATACCAGAAGACTTGGAGCAGACGGTGCAGTGGGACTTGCAGTTAAGATCGAGGATGGAAACAGAGAAATCCTTTATTCGGCTGTGGTCGAGATCCTGGACCAGCTGGATATAGGTACTCCGGATATGCGACGGGAACTGGCTTCGTTTCACCATCCGGAGATTGTTAATACTGCGGGCGTTGTTACGGGGTCGACCGCTCACCATTTTCATGTTTGCGTTTCATAGTTGAATTATGGCTTTGGGTATTAAGCTACTTTGGTGCTACTTTGTTCGTTGTGCTACTATAGACACAAGGGCAGGGATTATAATGACGCTAGGAGGCTGGACGACATAGCTTGTTACAAATACCATCTTGATGACCTGGAAGTAATTTGCTTTCAATTCGCCTACTGATCAAATCCTGGCGTGTAGCAGGCTAGGCTGCACACTTTAGATGAGAAGCACGGCTCGCCAAGGGCTAAGGTTCAGTTTGCGCCAATGAGTATATCGACTCAGGTTATGGGCTTTTGCCGACCATATCATCCCCGTTCTGCGTTAAGGCTTGATTCTGACCCTCGGGGCTTGTCACAGCAGTATCCTCCGTGTTTGGCAGCTCGGTTGGTATGTGTTCCTCATCCGCATTTCCCGGCAAGTGCGCTTGTTCTCCAGCTTCAATGACTTGTCGGAGCTCGCCCAAACGTTTTGAAAATTGCTCCATCATATCCTCCAATCGCTGGGTGCTATTGTCTTTCTCTTTATCCTTACCAGGTAGAGTCATAGGTAAGCCGACTGTCCCTTGAATTTTCAACATCAGGGCACCGTTCGGTGAGTGCTCGCCGGAAGGGTTGTTCTCAAAGGTCGGGGCGGGCACTAGCTGGGTGTTTAGAACTTGCCATGTTGGTGTCAAGCTGTAGGCTGAAGTGACCGCAAATTTTTGACCATGTTGATTGTTGTTCTGGGAATCCTGCTGTTGTTGGGGGACGGAGGATTGGGTCCCAGGAGAGCCGACACTTACGTCGTGCCCGGGGGTGCTATTCATGTGTTGCATATCATCTGGACCAAGCACGTCCATATCGAGAATGATGTAGTTATCCCGAACACCAGGTATCGGAGGCGGAAGTAATGATTCCTTTCTCTCATTCGACAGCTCATCATCCACTCCTCCTTCACCCTGCGGGTGTTGGTCACGTGTAGTCCTGGAGTTTCCCTTGTCGCCGTGAGGATGCGTATTTTGTTCGGGTTCCAAGGAGCGCAAGGCTGCCTCGGTCATGATATCTGTGTCATCATCGGAGAATATATAGTGAACAGTTGGGTGGTAGTATTCGGAGGTACTGGCGTCTTCAATCAGGGTGAAGAACGGTTGAAGGGGCGGATGTGAAGCAGATATCTCATGCGGGCCGTCATTTTCCGAGTGTGGCGATGTTACGTTTGTTATTGGCTCATAAGCTTGTTGTTCTTGGGAGAAGGCGTGAGTCTGTTGAGCCGTGGTGGGTCGATCAATGGTGCTTTCCGGGCGTGAAGGGACGTTCGACTCCGTGGTCCGCCGGATGGATTGTTTGGAGGGCGAAGACGATAAGGAGGATGATGTGGTATGTTTTGGAAGAGACATTTCTGATAGACCGCGCTACATGATTAGAAGGCGACGGGGAGGGACATTAAGGCCTTGTTGGGCGGATTGCAATGCGAACTTGTAAGCTCTCGGCTTCCACTTTAAGCTCAGGTGAAGCTTGATCACCTGCCCCCTTATCGATAAACAACGGGTCATGTGACTGTACCGAAGCTAGGGATGTTGATAACGGTCTGTATTGTACAGAAAAAAAAGAAACAATTGCGATTTAATGTTAAAAGAAGGGTATCGTATCTGTCGAGCTCGAACGCCTCTCCCATCGCGGCTACCGGGACGCATGGTATTTGGGCTTATTCATCATCTTCTTGTTTCCATTCGAACTCTGTGGTTATAGTTAGTAGCAGTTTTCCTCCAAGAATCCATATTTGGGGATGGCATACTTTGACGACACATCGGACAAAGACCCTTCGAAGATTCTTGTTGGATCCAAGTCATGAGACAATGCTGGAGAGATGAATCATCAGTTTCTATATCCATGATAATATCAAGGTCCACTATCGCACCATATGAAAGGAATGTCCACACTTGCCCAGCACTGTAATTACATCGAGGTTAATCAGAAAGCCCGCATTTTATATATATTAGCAGATAAAACTAAGAGACTTACGTAGTGAACAATCATCACCGGGAAATTTGCAAGTCGGGCAAGTCCCATCGAACTGGACGCGACAAATACCACAAACATCATCCGCAGGCATATCCCAACGCCAAGTGGCAACCCCGTTCCACTCTTTAATAGTGACTTTCATGGTCGATCGCGATGTGGTTTGGTTTTGAGGGCGTGGACCAACTTGTTCCGAGAAAGAAGGGAGAGAAAAGTGGTCGGTGAAAGTAGTATGTGGAGCCAAAGCAAGATAACGGATCTTTTCTGGTTTGTTACCTTTTTCCACTTTGGTTTTCACATGGCGGAGAAAATGATTTGTTTACAGGCGACTCCGCATTTTAGGTCCAAATGATTCGTGACTACTAACTTAGTAGTGACTTAGCATACCTGATAAATACCTAAAATAATAATAAAATAAAATAAAATAAGAAAGTGAATACTCCGGACTTTCCCCTCACTGTGCACTTGCATAAATTAACACATCCCTATTTAAATTCTTATCGCCCGCGATCAGATCACACCATCTGTCGTTATTGCCGATTCGGTATGTAAAGATTGATTATCCTCTTTCAATTCCCTCTATATTTCCCCCCAGTAAATCCGCGCTGCGAACATGGCTTTTGCAGCTCTTCGCCATTCGATTCCCTCCCCCACTCGCCTGCTTCGTCCAACCATGTCGGCCCCTTCGCAAGCGCGACTCCAATCCCAATGCCGCCAGGTTTCCTTCTCCTCATACCTGGTCTCTCCTAAGGAGCTCAGTGAGGCTCTCAAGAAGAACCCTCCCACCAAAATCTCGACTTCACCGCGTGTCGTGCCCCTGTGTGCTGCATGGTTTATGCCCAATGATCCGGAAGGTCGCAAAGGGATCGACATTTTCCGGAAACATCGCATCCCTCAGGCTCGATTCTTTGACTTGGATGCGGTCAAAGATGCAGAATCTCCGTACCCGCACATGCTTCCTACCGCGGAGACATTTGCCGATGCGATGAGCGAGCTTGGCATCCGGCGCGACGACGAAGTGGTGGTTTACGACACCGAAGAGCTTGGAACCTTCAGCGCCCCCCGTGTCGGCTGGACCCTACGAGTATTTGGACACCCTCGGGTTCATCTCCTGGACAACTACCGATTGTGGGTGCGCGAAGGGTACCCGACGGAGACTGGGGAGCCCCAGCAAGTGGAACGGACCAGCTATCCGGTACCTAATTACGATTCGAAACTGGTGATTCCGTACTTGGAGTTGAAGGAGATTGCCAAAGAGCATAGGAAAGAAGGTGCCAAAGAAGTCGAGATCTTAGATGCGCGATCTTACGGCCGCTGGGCGGGAACGGATCCCGAACCACGCCCGGGATTGTCCTCAGGCCATATTCCTGGCTCCAAGAGCTTGCCTTTCCAAGAATTACTGGATCCGGAGACGAAGACTTTTCGATCGAAGTCTGATCTGCGCAAAATCTTCGAAGAGAAAGAAATTGACGACTCCAAATCGATCATCAGCTCTTGCGGCACTGGTGTGACGGCTACGATTATTGAAACCGCCTTGGGCGAAGCAGAGTACGGAGATCCCAACCTTCGGAGGGTGTACGATGGAAGCTGGACGTAAGTACTACTTACCATTTGCTAAGTACCTTATCCTCGTCAAGTACAGTCGCTTACTATGTATTTTGTTTAGTGAATGGGCACAGCGCGTCAAGCCCGCCGACGGACTGATCAAAAAAGTGAACTAGGCTGGTGGGTATTAGGCATCTTCTATTATTGCCTTGACCGCGAAATCACATCAAGATGGCCCTTGATCCTTGTATGACATAGCGTTCGTTCTTTGCTTCTATGGAGGACTTTTGTGTTACGGTGACAGCATGTCAATTATCCTATAGAGTGTAACCCGAGTAGACATCCTATCGAGCTTCGCTACCGCAGTATAGTTATTGAAATGAACAGAATCTCTCATCTCATGGGCTTTTCTTTCAATTGTCGCCATGGAATTTCCCTGTCGAATCGATATAGAAACGTGATGAATCTTGTAGATGATGACTGTTCCGCTTAGTCAGTTGGGCGAGTCACTCCCACGGCATCACAGTTGATCCGCTGCTGTTCAATGACCCTTCAATCAGCCTTTACCTGGGCCCTATTATTTCCGCGAATGACTCGGTCAGACCCCCAAAATGCTGCATATGTTCCTTCTTTGTGAACCAGGATCCCACGGTAAGTACCTTGTGGTCTGTTTGTTCTGGCGTCTTAGTGGCCTGAGGTTGTCCTCGGTGCCTCTTGATTGACCTAATCTTAATGCCATTGCCCCCACATTCTCATATCCCTCCGCCATCAGACCAAACCTCCTTCTGAGGACCCATCCGCTAACGCCGCGGCGGCTCAGTCGCACTCGTTAAATTCAGCCATTCGGTGTAGGGCAGCTGCGCCGCCTTAATCATCCCTACGATTTACCTACGCGATCTGCTTCTTGTCGACCGCTGAAGCGATGTCGACCGGACGCAAGGTCTTCCACTGTGCCGTGGATGAGACGGCGCTGACGACCAACATCAGCGAAATCAAAAAATGGACAACCAACGGGGCGATCACCCTGTCGTTCCTCTTTACAGTACGTATCTCCCTTTATACTTTCTCTCTACGTCTATCCTTTTTCTTTTCATGCATTCTGTACATCTTACATTTTCTCACTATCCCTTCACTCAGCCCTTGAACGCCTTCATGCATTGAAACGAGCCGGGTCTCAAGTCGCTATCAACGCCCGCGAGGCTGTTCGCTTTCTTGACCGCGTTACTTCCGGAAAGGACAGTACTCCGGCCGATCGCGTTGCTCTTCAGGGCCCGATGGAGCAGTACGAGAACTGGAGTGATGCGGAAAAGTTCTTTCTGCCGGAATTCGAAGAAGAGCCGGAGGCGACAAATGGAACCGATGCCCGGGAGACGCCGTCGGAGAAGAAGGGATCTAAAGGAAAAGACAACAAGAGAAACGGAGCCTCGGATGATCTGTCGCAAATGCTTCTCAATAAGCTGAACTTCAAGAAGGACTCGGACGCCGCGTCGGTTAACTCGGCAGGGACTCGCAGTGCCCCCGCATCGCCACCTTCGTCAAGAAGTTCCCGTACAAGTCCCGAATGTGCCAACTCTCATGTGGTTGAGAATGGAAACGGAACGAACAACCTTAAAGTAAAGCAGACGAACGGACATAAGCGATCTGCTTCTGGCTCCACCATCCCCACGGTTCCCTTGGTGCTCCGACCGCTCCTCAGTGCGTTGCTGTGGCGCCTGCACAGCGGCCCGGATGCGTCCAATGCGGCTAAAAGTTGTATCCTTATTACGAACGACCGCTCCACACAGATTTGGGCCCAGAAGTTTGGCATTGGCGTTAAGAACATCCACCAGCTGCGGACCTCCATTCAGTATGAAGAACGGGAATACAAGAATCGCTGCAAATATGTGGAGAAAACCCAAACCCACACGACCGAACCGAAGTCACTGCTTTCCTACGACGACGAAAGCGACGAAGATGAACTAGTCTTTGTTCCTCGGGGTCGCGGGAAACCAACCTCGCGAGGAGGTTCGCGTGGTGGAGGCAATCGGAAACCCGCCGCCGCTAAGACCGTGGCGCCGCCTGTGGAGAGTACGATGGAGATTCCTACTCAGCCCATCGACCCCAACTCTTTCAGTCGGTCCTTGCCCACCACAACGAAGCAGCAGCCCACGATTGATCTTAGTACACAATCCGGGGCTGCGCGTGGCATGGCAGGAGCGTCTCGGAACTACAGCAGCGGTCGTCGAGGGGCGCCTCGCGGACCAACTCGTGGCAACAGCCGAGGCCGTGGGAAACTCTGGGTTCCTTGAGCGGACGGCAGAGCCCCGTTGACTGTGATGCCGACGGGGCATTTGTTTGCAATTTCCAACAGAGACCACTGTGGTTGTTATTCGAAGCAGGAATCATCTTCCGTTCCCGGACTGCCTACTGGTCGATGTCAGTTCAGACTGTGACTTGATGGATGAGGCGAATGGGTCCTATATGGATTGCACGGATATGAAGGATGAGTGCGAGTCGGATACGGCACTGATTCGATCCATACAACCATTCTCGTGCGAGACCGATGATCAGGCTCTAGGTCAGGTTCTGGGGTCAGACGGGTCTTCTTGCTCATACACTTGCTTTCCGTTACGATGGAGGAACGGGCTTTTTTGTTTTATGTCCTTCCACATGTCGGGTGCTCCTGGACCACGCACCTGTTCAACCCGACATGCGTAAACGAGCTAGCTATTCAACATATTACTCAGCAGTTACCACCCCCACATATGAGAGTTGTCTTGCTTATTTTTGTTGAACCTGTTGCTATTGCTCTATGGAAGTATGAGGGGGATGGGCACGATGCATGCTTCAGTAGTGCTTCTGGTATTGTTTATTAAGAAAACGAGAAAAAGAAACAGATGACAGAAATGAAACTTGTGTTTAGCTCGTGGTCATGGAGAGATGAGATGAGATATGATATGATAACCCTAACCGTGCACAAGGAAACTCTAATGAGCCATGCCATGAGGTCATGAGCCCAAATTAATAGCCGCAGTTAAGGTCCCGTGGATCAACACCTCCGCATTGATGTCAACGTCACTTGACTGCCCCTCCTTCACCCTCCATCTTCACAGTTCCTGTACCTACGTCGCCCAGCAATAAATTAAACCCCCGATACGTAAGTATCTTCCCGGGCTTGACTCTCCCATCCAATCGCCTCCCCAAGAACTCAAACCTTGCCAATACGATACCAGTGCTAGTCCTTCCATACATCTATACGAATTATCGCAGCCACGAGCAAGCAATAACAATGGTTGACTCCGTTGATGAAACCTCCCTCGCCGCATCGCCCATGGAGCGACGCAATTCCCTGGAGAAACATCTCCTGAACCGTCCTGATCCCCACGACCTCAAGGAGAGACACATCCTCCTTGACACCAATGTTGCTCCGTACGCTTCCATGACTCTATTTATTTATTGTACCACCTATACTGCTTACATCGTACCACTAACAAATCACCTACAGATCTATCCAAGCAGCGAGACAGGAACTAGACCGTCAGCGCACAACCGATAGTCTGAAGAAACATCTGGAGCACAGACCGGATCGCGAGGAACTGGTTGAGCGTGCGTATCTTGACATTATCCCACCTTCTCGTCTACGCTTCTTCTCTCGCAGCTAGCTTTTGTCACATTGTTATAGATTCGACTACTAACGCAGCTATAATATACAAAAGGCAATATCCTCCCGCATATCAACGCAGCCCCGGCGCTTCAGGCCCACGCCCGCGAGCTGGAGAAACACATGTTGGCTGATCATCTCGACCAGAAGATTCAGAACCGGCCGCAGCCGGAGGATCTCATGGCTCAGGGGATCTTGACGGAAGATGAGGATCCAAGGGAGCCGACTTTCTGATTGATTCTGTCTTTGGCAGCTGTTCATGGGTCATGGGTCATGATGGATATGGGTCCGTTTGAATTACAGGACATGGTTTGACGGACGGAGTACATGGATGGATTTATGGGTTATGTTTGATGGTTTTCTGTTCCCAAAAACAAAACGAAGATATGGTAAATGACATACTGCACAGTGAGATGCGAGCTTAATATGATCTTGTTGATCTCAGCTCCTGGGATAGTTGATAGTTTAGTTAAGTCTAGCTTACCTAGTCCAGAACCATCCCACTCTTCTTTAGGTACATGAGTTAAGACATACATACATACATACATACATCACAGCCACACCCCACAACCCCGAACAACAGGCACGAGCTAATACCCCTCATCACCACCCCCAGAGAGATCCGGCATCCACCCAGCCGGTCTC
>NW_015378276.1:0-52193 GCF_001204775.2 Aspergillus nomiae NRRL 13137
GTTCCATCAACCAAGTAGAAAATAAAAAGAAATAATAATAATAATAAAAATTAAAAAAGAGAGAGAGAACAAAAAAAAAGAAAGAAAGAAGTGGAAAAGAAAAAGTATTACAAGACCCAGCAATCATACTACTCAATACTGCGACGACTTCTTCAGCGTTGTACAGCTCCATCATAGGTACGACCACGATACTTGCTTCTGCCCAACGAATAGGTGTCTCCTGGAAGTACCTCCATAGTATCCGTCTTTAGTCTCTTTCCTTTTCTTTCATGAATTATTACGAGCGGAAAATTCACCACCGCTACTCTGGGCGGATTCTCTCCTTCATTGATTAATATTTGATTTAATTTTTTAATCGACTCCTCTCTACCTGTCTCTCTTATCCTGTCTCTCTGCCTGTGTCTCTCTCTCACACTCTTTCTCCGCGTAGCTTTTTCTTTTTTTTTTTGGCTTAGTATTTTTTTTACCCTCAGACCCTCCCCTCATCCCTCCATCCCTCCCTCTCACATTTCATCATTTTCCCATCCCCTTTTTTCCGTGTTCTTTGTGATTGTGTTTGATTGTTACCAGAACCCACTCTCTACACTATACCCGAACGGCTTTCTTTCCCACTGCTGTTAGTCTGCCCGTTTTCGGATCATTCGACGAGTTCATCTCCTTCGTCCTTTTCCCTTTCTCTTTATTTTTTTTCTTTTCTATTCCTCTGAATTCCTTCCCCCAGTCCATCGCCGACCATAGCACAGGAGGATTATAGGGAAACTGAAGAAACATCAAGGGGAAACCCAAAGGAAAAGAAGTGAAGAAAAAGAAAATAAAATTTAAAGCACCAGAGAGCAATTCAATCCACCGGGAGCATTCTTGAATTGCTTTGTCCGGAGTATCGGTTGCCTTCCCAACTTTCGCTTAACCGACGCGATTTCACCCCCCCGAACTCTTTGACCCTCTCTACTCTCCTCCTCTCCTCTATTCATTATCTCTGTCCTCACCCCTGGATTGTGCCTGAGCATCGTTGCTGCTTGTGGCTTCTGTCGCGCTATTTCCCCTCCCCCAGTTTTCTATCGCTGTATTCGGGATTTAGCGTTTCCGATACCCATTCTGGAGACTCCTCCTCGTTCCAACGCCGTCGATTATCGCCAAGCTACCTCCAGCGGAAACACAGATTCTCTATCTGGGGTTAATCGCTAGAGGTAGTCCGACCAGCTGCGATTGAATTTGCAACTAATTGTGCTGGAAACCGAAATCCACTCTGGAGACGTGGAAACCCGCCACATCAACCACACTTTCGTACCCCCCAAATTCGTCAAGGGAAAAAGCCACCACCCAGCCCTAGACGCCCTTAAATTCCATCACAACGCCACCAGGGTCAGAAAGAAAATCATGGCGTCAACTTCCGATGTGCACGGTTCCTCTCCCGTTCCGACGATGCCCCAACCAAATGACAACGGCCGCGCACACATGTCCTCCCTTTCCTCATCGTCTTCTATCTCCGACGCAGAAACCGAACGCCGCGGTCGTTCTGAACGTCCACGTATGGCCAGTCGGAAACCCAGTGCCTCCATACTAGTTCCACGAGACCATCCTGAAATTGAAATTGAAGAAGAAGAATTTCCCCCGGATGACGCACGTGCGATGAGTCCCCGACGTAACTCTGCTGATCTGGAGCGGCTGGGAAAGGAGGCCAGGCAGACCTTGCAGGAGTGAGTGTCTACATTGCGATCCAACACTTGTTTTGCTACTTGATACGTTGGCTGACAATGATTTTAGACAAGCAAAGGCGCTGCAGTCGTCCCTTCAAGCACTCGCCGAACGTATTGAAGCAGTGAAATCGGACCACGACAAACTCGAAAGTGAAAACAAATTCTTGCAGGACTACATTGGTGGATTGACCCGAAACATGACCAAGAGTGAAATGACGAGATCCAGCACCAAGGTCAGAAAGTCGCAAAAATAGACGCGACGCCCTTCAACATCCCGGTCGGTAGAGCCCATGGGCACGGCTGGCGATGTCTCCGCTTGTATAGCGAAAACCAAAGAACTGTACGAGATACGTCTCCGCCATGGTTCGATTGTACATTTCGGCAACTACGCATATCACATTTTTGGGTCTCCCTTGGCGACACGTTCTTTGGACTGGTTGTTGGAGCACCATCCATTCTGCGGACGATCACACACCGCACTATAATACGTATCAACATTACGAGAGGAATCGATTTTTGACTGCATGTCGTGCGGCGGGGTCGGAATGGCAACGGCGCATATCCGGGAGCCACTCGTGCTACATTTGGCGTCAAACGAATGTCATTTGTCACCAGTTAATATTCTGATTTGCTACTTCCGTAGCGGACGTATCGCACGATGGTTTCGCCACAGTCGACTGCACCAAACTACCCTGACCACTCTTGGCCAATAACTCGTGGTAGAATTCGGCCTTTTCCCTCGATCGACGCATGGAGATTACCACAGTGTTTTACTACAGCGAAAATCGAATAACATAGTTTGCTCCTGTGACATCATTGCACACCGGTGTATCGGTTAGGAGCGTGCTACTTCGGCTTGGCGACGATCAATGCTGGATCCCGTTCACGCCGATCTTCGTATCGACCAGATGACGTCTTGCGTGATGGAGCACTATGGTCTCTCTCCTGTGCCGACTGGGCCCATCTTCAACTGTCCATATTGACTTGATTCTACTTCTGTCTTACCTTTTTTTTTCAACCTCCTTTGCTTTTCTTCTTTCTTCGGTTTTCTTATATTGTCATACCGGGAGGCAATCTGTACTTGTGGCATACATAGCACGCTCGGCGTTCGGAAATTACTGGGGATTACCTATTAGACTTGTTTGATTGATTCGACAGGAAACCGCACTGGGCGCATTTGTTCTCATGGTCTGCAAAAAGGCGAGGCGGGGAGAGTAAAGCATTTTCACGGAGCAGCCCGTTGTTTTGTTTGTTTTCTATTTCAACATCATGATTATCGTGTACATTGGGATCGTCCCGGTCTGACGATTCGGCTTGATATTGTTTGGCTTTGAAGACATTTGCTTAACATACCCAGAAGCGAGCGGTTTGATTGAATACAGAGATATTGATATACTGTTTTTCCGTTTCTTGTAATTCAAGCGTCCGTTGTACGGAGTTAGTCGCTGATACCAGGCTAGTCCCCTTCCACCAACACCCAGCCTAACACCAGATCTAACCTTACCACGACCGTATGTCCGAGAAAGTTGGATTGTCAAGAAAAAGCCTCAAAACGCCACCATAATCTCAATCTCAACCACCTATCTAAACACTCCGTCCCTAGTCCTAGACTATACTAGCACCATCTCAGCCACACCCATAATAGATATCTCCATAAACCGAGCCTCCCACATCCCCCATACAATAACATAGTCTCAAAAAACGAACGGAAAAGAAAAGAAAAGAAAAACACATCAATCCCAAGATGCCCCAAGCCCTCACTCACCTCACGCACATGAATGACATCATAAAATCTACACATCCCGGAATATCATTCCCAAACCCAACGCCCCAGACCCAAAGGAAATCTAATAAAGATCAATGAAAAATAATAATAACATTAATAAACCTACCCGTAAATAATAAAACCCAATCTTATAGTTAAGAACAGATACTGATACATCATACCCCTTCTGCGATTCCCTGTCGATCTCCCAGCAAAACAAAAGGATAATTAAGGAAGAGGGTTCCCGCGCGCCGCATACGTCATGTTTCGGGTGTGAGGCTGAGCTGTGTTATGATCTTTATTTATTTATTTGTTTATTTTTTGGGGGCCTTCATTTTTCTTCGACCGTGGCTGGGGAGTAGGGGCTGAGTAATTGATTCATGTGGGAGATTTGGATTGTGGGTTTCTGTAGATGGATGTTGTTTTTTTTTTTTTTGTGGGGGGAGAATTGGTGTGGGTAGGGGGGCGCTTATGTTTTGTGTTTTGTCTCTTTACTCCGTATATAGGTCTGTATATGTAGGTTATTGGTATAGTAGGTTATGATGGGTGGGCTTTTTGTGTCATGCTTCTGCTTTTGTGTTTGTTTCGTCAAGGCCTATCTTATGTGTCAGTTTGGACGGAGCTTTTAGGCGTGTTTGCCTCTTTATTTGCTTTTTGAGGGGGAAGAGGACGTTTGTATGGCGTGCTTGTTGCATGGATCTGTCTTAAGACTCTTAGGATGTATAGGAAATCGGATGTGTAGAATGGTACTTTTTCTCAACTGATATCACACCGGTACCAGAACCAGTGCCCATTACAAAATGCATCCTTACACCATCACTCTACACAAAAGACCGCTAAGTTTGAACTTTCGGATTTCTTTGTTACCACTGCTGCTGGACTTTAGATCTAAATTCGAGCTCAGGCGGACAATCAAACGCCATGCGTGGCACGAAAGCAACCAAGACAATATTCAGGTAATAGTCCAGGTCTTGCGAGGGGAAATGATTTGACTGATGTTTGTAGGGGGTACGAGTCTGTAACAGGGAAAGGTATTCTTTGGGTAGTTGAGGCAATAGGCAAAAAATTTAAAAGGGAAATAAGGTAAAAATCAAGCGAGAAACGAAAAGTTGAATCACAGATGGAGAACCGGTGCACGGGCAGAAGCCAATCACGCCCCAAAGTGAGCTGCGTTAGAGAAAGAAAGCAGAGGACCCAAAGAGCATTAAGAAACCGAATCTCCATCCGGGGGCCGTGGCGCCGAAAAGCTTCCACCTTGCCCTAGATTGTATGATACGAAAACGTCAAAGGCGCCTTGTTCCCTTTCCCTCTTCAACACTCTAGCTCTTTCGCGTGAATCAACAGTCCCGTCGTCCGAGTGCTCCATCCATGATCGGACGCGAGTCCTTCATCTCTCCTTTACTCGGCGGCGGGCTTCTCGCCCTCAGCAGCGGGGGCCTCCTCCTTCTTCTCAGCGGAGGCGTTCTCAGCAGCGGGCTCGGCCTCAGACGAGGTCCAGAGAGTCTACTCGGTGTTAGTAAAGGTTGGCGGAATCGTGGTGTGTGCATTTCATCTTACCAGGTTGTCTCTGAGAAGCTGCATGATCAGGGTGGAGTCCTTGTAGCTCTCCTCGCTCAGGGTATCAAGCTCTGCGACGAACGTTAGCGAGCTGTCCGCTTCCATAATCCGGTCAAGTCGGCTGAAACATACCAGCAATGGCATCATCGAAAGCAAGCTTGGCCAGGTGGCAAGCCTGGTCAGGGGAGTTCAGGATCTCGTAGTAGAAGACGGAGAAGTTAAGAGCCAGACCCAGACGGATGGGGTGGGTAGGAGCAAGGTCGGTCTGAGCGACTTCAGTGGCGGCCTTGTAGGCCTCGAGAGAGGCGTCAGCAGCGCCTGTACGGCGATCACCGGTGGCGAACTCGGCAAGATAACGGTGGTAGTCACCCTTCCTGTTGTTGGAAAGAACGCGATTAGAATCTTACCAATCGCATTGACGTAGGATGACAACAACATACATCTTGTGGTAGAAGACCTTAGACTCGCCGCTCTGGGCAGAGGGGATCAGGTGCTTGTCGAGAACCTCGAGGATATCATCACAGATCTTGGCGAGCTCAGACTCGATCTTCTGACGGTACTCCTTAATGAGGGTAACCTGGGACTCGTTGCCCTTGGACTCTTCTTTTTGCTCAATAGAGGTGACGATTCTCCAGGAAGCACGGCGGGCACCAATGACGTTCTTGTAGGCGACGGACAGGAGATTGCGCTCCTCAACAGTAAGCTCTACATCGGCAGAGGCGACAACCTTCATGTTCTCGACCATCTCTGAACAATCTGTCAATACCGAAAGATTGATATCGACGAAATCAAGATAAACCGACCTTCGTAGCGCTCGGCCTGCTCGGCGAGCTTGGCCAGATAAACAGCATCTTCGTGACCCATTGTGATAGGTTTCTGGTCGATTGTTAGTGGATACGCTTCAAAATTGGAGCACAGCAATGAAGGGGCCAAAAGCAGCGGGAATAGCGAGTATGAAATGGGGCCTAAATCATGAATGACATGAGGGGCAAACGGGTAGTCACAGGATAAATGACGAGGCTGAGATAGTCAAGTGGCCCGAAGAACACGAATTCTAGATCCCTCCGTCGTCATCTTTCTTTCCTTCTAATACCCCCCACAAAAAGAAAGCATGCGAAGGTTGAATGGAAAAATAATTTCATGCATTTTTCCAAACCAGGAAAAACTAGTATTCAACCCCAGTATGAAATCAACGCAACTGGGGACGGTCGGGAATTGTTGAAAGTGGGCGTCGCACCGCTGGTCCTCCAGTCGGCTAGCCGTTGACTTGCGTCGCGAATGGGCGATTCCAGAGCGGTAGTCTAAACGGAGATCATGACAACGAGAGCGACGACAACCAGCAAGCAATTCACCCCATAAACACCACACACACGTGTGTAATAGCCCAAATAACCCTTCGTTGTATGATTTCCAGACGGTTTGCGATGATGACGACCCAGATGATTGATGGTGATGGTTGATATGGGGAGAAACAGGGAAAAGGAGGGGGAAAACAGTGGAAGATGACAGAAATGGAATGTTCTCACCTGATAAGTCGGGGGATTTATTTAGGGGTTGGTAGATGAAAATTAGAAATTTTTTGGGAGGTTGAGAAAATGAGGAAGAGTTTTATAACGGGGGAGGGTTAAGCGTTAGTCGCAGGAATAAAAAGTAATGACAAAAGTCGGAGAGGAAGAAGAGAGAGAGAGACCAAGAGGGGGAAAGAAGTGGGAGGGGAAAGTAAACGGAAGGGGGGAGTTGGCGGCGGAGACCTAGAGAAGTCAATCACTGAGTGCCAGCGTCTGGCTCAACGCTTCAATAATGGGGGGGGAACGTCGTCGACACCTGAGGAATACAATACACCCGGACTCGACGGCCGAATCATCCAGAATTGACTGTCTTTTTATACGTTTCAATTCGTTTTCCGATTACCTTGCATTGCTCGAAATTCCTTTTCTATCTTTTGATTGTTTGATACTATTCTGGTATTTTTTTTATTATGGTTGTTATATCCAATCCCTTTCCCTTTTTTGTCTTTTTCCCTTTTTCTGTGTCTTGTTTTTGGTAAAATAGATTGCTTCATCTTCCCTTTTTTTCCCCCCGTTCTACAGTAACGGATGATTAGCCGCGGACTCCCTTTTTCCTCGCCCACACTCACTCTCTCCTGACGCCTTTCTTCTCTTCGTTCAGACAACCCGTCGTTTGTGTGGTTCGGTGGGCCTCTCAGCGTCATCCCTATTTCCCTCTCCGCCAATCGTCCCGCCCGCACCAGAGATCCGAGTATGGGTCGTTTCTTCCTTGTATCCTAGTGATTTGCCATTATTGAATGAGCCTCGCAGCTAGTGGTCCTAGTCCAATGGTCACCTCCTCCATAGGCCCATATCCAGGCGCCAGAGTCCCCTTTGAAGAAATGAGATGTCACCTATTATAATTGTGTTCAACTGTGATTAATGAACGAATCCTAACTACTCCCGCTGCCCCGTAGCAAATACGATACCACGGATTTGGTTCGGGTGTCGGAGATAACTTCAATCGATAAGGGAGAGAAAGCTCCAAGAAGGTTTCCAGTTGTTTGCTCTGGAACGGAGGATTACTGATGTTTTTTCTTTTCTTTTTCTCTCTCTCTTCTAGGCCCAACATCTGGAATGAATCCATCCCTGTTTCTAGAACTTCGGACAGGGAGGGAAAAATGTGATACTAATTAATACACTTGTTGCGTGTGGTATTAATAGAAACATTCAATCATTTTAATTTCCCGCGCGTGAGCAAAGTAGGAGTACTCCGTACTAGTAAGTAGTAGGGGATTCCACAACAACAAAATGAACAACAACATCACTCACCTGACCCGCTGACTCACCCGCGTTGCCAACAGGCCACCATATCACATGACCCGCCGCGAACCCGAGTGTCGTCATTGGGTCTCGACCTCAGCTCCGTCTGACAAGCCAAAACAGCAGGAACGTACCATTGCAACCAATCACTCACCACCAGGTACTTTTAGAACCTTAGTTACTCCTCCCCTCATTCCTCCTTCTCAATCTTCTCTTCCTCACACACACTCTCTCTTAAACCTCTCTTTCAACAAATTGCATCAGATCCCACACCTTATCCTCCGCCTCTCTACAATCACCATGCTCCGTCAATCCGTCAGGCCTCTCACCACCGTCAACCGTGCCGTCGTCTCCCGGTCTTTCTCAGCTCTCGCCCCCAGGATGGCCGCAGGTGATACCGGTGCTCCCCGTCCCGGCGGTTCTGCGCAAGCGTATGTCGCTCTTGATCCCCCCCTGTTACTTTGAGCCGATGAAAGAGGTCATCATCCGGCCGTAGGATGATGACATCATCGCTAGTGAATAGGACAACGGCACTAATGCATGCATCCAGCGACCAATTCACCAAGCGCGAAGCCGCCCAGGAGAACCTCTACATCCACGAGAAGGAGCGTGAGAAGTATGTATCCATCTTTCCTTCTCTTGTTTCCCCTTGGACCGTTTCCATTGGTTAAATTCTGTCTTGTCATGGCACGGTCCGGAATTCCCCGGTTGCAAACGAATGCTGACTTGTCTCTGTAGGCTTTTAGCCCTCCGCAACAAGGTCAGGGAACAGCGCAAGCACCTCGACGAGTTGGATAAGCACATGTATGTCTTCTCTGATCCGCAAAATGGGTACTTTGCACCTGGATCGTGACTAACTTACTTTTCTTTGCGATTGTAGTGAGGAGTTGACCAAGAACCAGGGCGGTGAACAGAACTAAGTCCTTGGTTTAACTCAGATGACGCAGTTTCTTTAGCTCACAGGTTCCCATCACAGTAGCATATTATACATGATTTAGTTTCCCTCGATGTAATCTACACTCTCCCTCCTATTTTGATCTCCCTTGTGCGTTTTAGAGATACGATAGTTGGCATACTGCCAAGCCATGGACGCGTATAATTGTCATTAGCCCATTGTTAAACTGCCAACAATAGCCTGAACATTAAAAGGGCAGAAAAAACACACAGCTCCAACCCAGCACAAGTACATTATATTCTCCGATCAATGATAACGATCGCCGCATGTTTCCTCGTATAACTAAACCCATGATTCCGAAAGTTTTTTATCTCCCCATTACCGCCGTCCCATGTAAGAACGGTAGAAATCATCAGCCGCAGTCGAGTTGCCCATGCCGGAGCTGCTGAAGCCATAACCAAACCGGGAAGACAGAGACTGCCCAGCCTTCTGGGCTGCGCTGACCTTAGTTTGGAGTTCGGATGTGCCTTGGTCGATAACCTGTAGTTGTGACAGATGGGAATTGAGAATGCGTACGATTTGAGAGATCTGGCAGAACTGTTAGTGGTGCTATCATGCAATCTGTCGCAAAGGCTATACTAACCGGTTCATCTGCCTTGTTGGTCTTGCTGAGTGTCGCAGAGGCACCGTTGACCTCTTCGATCATGCTGGTCAGATCCTTGCCCATCTCGTCCAGGCGCTCCGAAAGCTTCTCGGCCAGCTTGTAACTATGAATGTGTCAGTACGTGCCATCTCGGCAGAAAACAGCTTGTGAACTTAGGGAAATACGTACGTCCTCTCACGCTCCTGGTCAGGTCCCTGCAAGGATTCACCAGGCCCCACTTGCTTCGACATCATTTCATCAACTTCACGTTCATACCGATCCAGCCACGAACCCAGTTCCTCCTGTTGTCCCTCAACGGAAGCAAGCTGGCGCTCGACCTCTTGAGTCGCACGCTCCGCATCAACCGTGCTACCGTACAGCTTCTGCACCTTAGTGCCATTCTCAACAAGCATCCGGTCCCATTCGGCGACCTTCTCCGCCTGCTCTTTGAAGTCCTTCTGATACTTAGTCAGATCAGTAGCCCAACGGGTGATAATCTCATCCATGGTCTTATTTTTCAGGCGAGACTGAGCTGGGGGAGTAGGACCAGCAGTCGACGCGCCAAGCGCGGCGCCCCCGGTTGCCGTGTTGCTTGTCACAGTGGTGCCTGTTGTGCCAGTAGTGGTCGATGTCGTCGGCACGGAGGGTATGGTGAACGATGGCTTAGAGGCATCTGTGGCTGTAGTGGGGGTTGCGGAAGTGGTTGAGGGTTGTGAAGGTGCGGCGGTCCCAGCAGGCTTGTTCCCGAACAATCCACCCGTGGGTGCCGCGGGTTGGGCAGCAGGGGCTGCGGTAGCAGTAGTGCTCGGTGCAGTCGTTCCTGTAGACTTAGGGGCCCCAAGCGCAGAGAACATGCCACCGCTAGGAGCAGCTGCAGGAGTTGTTGATGGAGTTGCGGAAGCGGTTGTACCACCAATGGCAGGGAATAGGGATTTTTGTGGAGTAGCAGATGATGCGGCCGGAGTCGTAGAGGGCTGCGCGCTAGCATTTGTGGTACCCAGAGAGAAGGCAGGCTTTGCCGTGGAGTCCGTTCCAGCAGCTGGCTTCTGGAAAAGAGAAGGTGTCTGAGTGCTCGTCGTACCTCCGGCGGAAGGGGTTGGGGCAGCGCCAAATAATGGCTTGGGGGCAGTATCAGCACTGGTGGTCGGAGTTGTTGATTCCGCCGGTTTGTTAGCGTTTCCAAATAGATTACCTCCCGCGGATGCTGCTGGGGTCGAGCCAAACAAGGGCTTCTGTTGTGTACTTTGTGTGTTCGATCCGAAAAGACCGCCGCCGTTCGACTGAGTCTGCGTCTGCGTCTGCGTCTGCGAAGCTCCTCCGAACAATGGGTTGGTGGAGGGTGCGGTTGCGGTAGTAGGGGTGGTGGATGAAGAGCTAGTTGTGTTCGCGTTTCCAAACAGACCACCTGGCTTCTGTGCTGTCTGCCCGAAAAGCGACTGAGGCTGGCCAGTAGCACCTCCCTGTGGGGGAGGACCAGCAGGAGTTGTGGACGCGGTGTTGCCGAAGATCGAACCTCCTGACTGTCCGGGGGTGGAAGTTGCGTTGCCAAATAGGCCGCCTGCGGGCTTTGCGGCGTTTCCAAAGAGACCCCCGGCAGGTGTCTGTCCGGAGCTGGGCGTTTCGTTCGACTTTGGGGTTTGCGATCCACTGCCAAATAGTGAAGTTGGCTGAGTGGTACCCGCGGGTTTATTCTGAGTACCGAAACTGAACGCAGAAGTACCGCCGCTGGGTGTAGCAGCGCTACCACTGGCACCACCAAACAGCGTAGACCCTTGGCCACCAGTCGCAGAACTTGTGCCAAACAATGAAGGTGAGGAGCTGCCGCTTGTTGATGCTCCTACATTTCCAAAGAGACTACCCGGACTCGATCCAGTATTTGAATTGCCAGCAGTCCCAAAAAGGCTTTTCCCAGAGCCCCCGTTGGAGGCTGGTGCACCGAATGAAAAAGACATGGCGTTGGATTGTGAAGGTATCAACAGGGCTACCCTGGAGTGGAAAAAATAGAGATGACACGCAATCAGTCAATTAATCCTAGGGCAATGAAAAAGCTAAGAAACAGATAATTGAAGGTAACTCACTGCGCCCAGGAACGATGAGCCCTGAAAGATAAATCGGCAGGTGAATGGCTCTTGGTATGGGGATTGGCGCAGTCCAACAGCCAAATCAATTAATTATTCACCCGAAGCTGAGAGATTCTCTGGAGGAACCGCGCTTGGCTCGGCTGGGCGACTATCTCGACACCTTAGGCACTATCATGTCTCCTGCACTGCCTCAGGCATATGTTCGAGACTCGCATGGAACCAGTTATTCTAACCATAGGGGAGCAGCGACAACATCACCACCTGTTCACTGCAACCTTAAATATTCCTTATACCACTCCAATTTTACCGTCCCATAAATTATTGTCACCTGTCTACATGTGTCTTTTTGGAAAGTAAACCTACTCTAATGTCCGAAAGGCCATCCCGCCCATCCAGTTCGCACTTGGAGCCCCCAAGCAAAAGCGTAGAGTTGGTGGACTCCGGGGCACGAGACTCCGGTATGGTACATACCGAAACGCTCGAGTTGGTCCAGTTTATTTATCGCTGACAATATTACTTCAACAGCTACAAATAGTGACGATGATCATTTCTCAGACGCCAGCGAAGGCCATGAACGTGCCCATTCGCGCTCGGCGTCCGGTCGCACATCTCCTGTTCCACTGACTCGGGTAGAGAAGGTTGACGATAGTCCTTCGCACGGCGACGTTCCTGGTACTCGAGCATACGAGCTAAGGGAGCATGATGCAGTTCCTGATGAGATTGAGGTTATTCCGGAAGGGTCGCGCAGTCGAAGCTCCTCGACAGTGGGGCGACCACAGCGCCCTTTGACGCCGGAAGGTTCACCAATTCCCCGGACAATAGTTGAGAAAGTCGATGCGGACGAACCAAGTCATGGAGAGATACCTGGAACCGAGGCGTATGAAAAGCGCAAGGCCGATGCGGTTCCCGATATTGTGACGACAGCCTCGGATTTGGACACGAAGTCACTGTCGCACAGCCCGGAATTAAATGAGCGGGGTCTTAACGAGGGAATCTCTACGGATGCTGATGTCCCCGAAACAGTCCTCCAGAGAGTAGATACTTTACCGAATGAGGATACAGAGTCAAATCCACGAGCACACCAAAGGCGGCCAAGTGATGCATTGCCCGACGTGACGGAAACTGTTCCAGATGGCCCAGGTAAAATCTCTCGCTCTCCATGATAGTGTGGGTTTAAAATGGACGATTGACCAATGCAGATGCACTGTCACCGTTGCAAGATAGCCCCCCACATCAGAGTCATGACGAGCAGGAAACACCTGTGACCGGCGACGATGGGGCAAACCCGGCGGCTGCAGATGACTTTGATGATTTTGCGGAGGAACAAGACATGGGAGAGGATGACTTCGGCGATTTCGACGATTTCGATGAGGATTTCCAAGAGCCCGGTACACAGGTTGCTGATGAGGAACTCGTGGTCCAAACACCTCAACATACACCTACAGTTGTAAGTAACTCCAGCACCTATGATATTCCGTTATTCCTGGAGGGCAGTTATGCTGACAATACCCGGTAGCCACCTCTTGCAGATTTCGATTCCTGCCAATCACTTTCCGATGTTTTTGCTGCCCTTGACGAACCTCTGGACCGTCTCTTTCCCGCTGCTAAGGAAGTTTCATCACTCCCTCCCATAGAACCACTCCAAAACAACTCAGCCATCTTCAACACTGAACGCTCTTTATCATTGTGGTCTCAGCTTGTTGCACCTCCACCACTACAGCCCCAAAATTGGGTGAAATCTCGGATCCGTCGTCTCTTCCTGGTGTCGCTAGGAGTACCTGTCGATCTCGACGAGATCTTACCAGCTTCGAAACAAAAGAAACTTGTTTTGCCATCAATCAATCCTGGTGGCCCCGACGCTACTTCGGGTACCCATTCCCGTTCGGGAAGCCAAGTCAGAAAAGACGACGTTCAGAGTGGCGCCAACAGTCCGTCGACGTCTGGCCCACCACGGAATAGGGCTTCATGGCGGCGCGAACCGTCTCCACCACCCAAACTAGACCTCTCAGCTGTCCGACGCCTATGCTCCACGACAGACGCGGCCCTAGACGGACTCACGGACGGCGAATTACAGGGCCACGTAAATGAGCTGGAAAACGTTACACTCCGCGCCAGCTCTGTCCTCGAATACTGGCTGAAACGACGAGACGGCCTAGTAAGCGAGAAAGAAGCATTCGAAGGCGTGATTGAGAACCTTGTCAATCACGCTAGGCGTGTGAGAAAATAATGTATAGCATAATGAATATCCTTTCCCCTTCTCTTCCGCTATCAATCCCCCTGTCACCCCTCGCTGTCTCGACTTGCCCTATCTGATTTTGGATCTGAGATCCCCTTCTCTTCGTTACTTTATTAATACCTCTTGTTTCGGTGGGGTCTGGACCTTGCTATCCGTTCTTTCACTCTAGATATGATCCCCGTTAGAATGAGATTATAATCTCTTTTAGATAGAATAGGTTAGCTAGGATAGGTAGCCTGAGATCTATAATATACAATCCCGATCTATATACCTTGCGTCACATCGCTAGTTTCAACCCTATATAATATAGATTCGCTCCACTAGTTTGGAGTGGACCTGGCCCTGTAATGTGTGTATATATATCTAATGTACACAGGGCATGGACTACGCCGTGTCAATTATTCTACTAGTTTAATGAACTTAGTCTACTTCTCTTAACACTACAAAGACAAGACATGTTCGCATGACATTCAATTATTCTTTCCCCTTCTGTCGTCTTCGTATACTGTACATAGCACGCCAAGTTAAAGAATATGCACATGGTATCTGCATATATTACGAGCTAAGAGATCATATGGAGATAAAAATGAACCAATCCAAAATTCCACACGCAGTCCCATGCAGTGATTGAATCAAGAGTGCAAGACAGAAAGGAGATAGAAAGGGCGGCGAGAAAAAACAACAAAGACAAGAGCAAGCTGGGTATCGTACGCAAAACAAAAGCGCCTGACTTATTCGACAAAAGGAAATCGCAGATCTCAAGTATGCAAAGAACACGCAAGGTAGGAAGTAGAACAAATGAACATAGGTCATCAGTCATGCAGGAGTTCTCCTTGGCAAGGGGCCCAATAGCGATGTTGACTTCTTTTCTCTCTCTCTCTCTTTATTTAATCTAGTGCAATGACTTCGGGTGGGTGTGCATTGCAAACCGGCCCCTTCGCAGAGTTGGTACGTTCAAATTTTGGCCTCTGGGTAGCTGGAGCTGGGGAATAGTTGCTAGTCTCGGATGCTTTTCGTTTAGACGGGACTCGTTCCCCGGTGTTATCGGGCCCGCATTCTGAGGGTCGTGCGTCTGATTCTGATTTCAATTCCCAGGAGCCGTCGGCTTTGATGAGGATTGCCTTTGCTCCTTCGAGTAGATTTATTCGTGCTAGCTCCGCGCGAACTTCTTGAAGGTAACCGTCGATGACCAGTTGTTGGGGACGCGCATCTTGGCCGCAAATGGGACATTTCCAGTCATTTTTCAGGCTGCGTTTTCCCGACTTCGAGGCACGCGTCTGTATCCAGGTCAAGTGGTCAAAACAATCTTGGTGTTTGCAGGAGCGTCCGCGTACAGGACGACTGAAGATTCGTGCGGTGAAAGGATCCACGAGGTTGATGCTGAGATGGTCACTGACGACACTCACTTCGTCGTCCTGCAAGCTGGAAGAGACACGCTGGCAAATCTGCTCCCGACACTCCGAAGGGGATAAGGCTTGGGCAAGGGAAAAGGCTCGAACCAGATCTGAGATCTCCAACACTTCAACTGCCATTGCGTATAACATATCGTTTGCTTCAGCTGGGCTACGGATAAAATGTAAGGATATCATATTATCCCCTTCAATGAGATGGTCCGTGATATCTAACGGGAGATCTTTGCCATTATGCACTCGTCGACGAACGAAAAGCTCCACCCCATTGACGTGAACGTAAAAAACACTCGGCCACACCGACTCGGCTACAGACCACATCGACTCTGCAACCTCATTGGCAACTGAGGGCATCTTGATACACCGCAGCCGATATACTCGATTGCCGCTTGAATAGAAACGGAACGAGCGCTGTCCTATTCCGGCCGAATGAGATTTAGGAAACTGGTCCAAATTATCCTTTGACAAAGTAAACCTCCAGTGGAAGGCACACTGTTCTCGACCGAGTGGTGTCGGCGGCACAGCGAACGAGCTAAGATATTGGTACAGCTCCATCTCTTTCTCGCCCGCAGGCCCTCTAGAAAGCAGGTAATTGTGTGGCTCACGTAGGTGGGCCTGATGCAGAGCATCACGAAGGGGTTGAGGCGGTATTGTATTCAAAGGATGTGAGCCTGGAAGTGGAAGAAGAAGGGTAGGCGGAGGACGTGGATGAGGCCGTTGCTGAGACACCGGAGACTGTGGGGGTTGAGTCTGATGCCTCAGATTCATTGGCTGCATGGACGGTCCAACCTCATTGTTTCGTACCTCTAGTTGAGGTGGTCGTGTCGCTACCTGTCGTGGGACTTGGACAGCGAGTTGCATTGGCGGAATTCTGCCTCCCGGTAGAGGATGCGCAATCTGAGACGGATATACCATCGGTAGAGCGGCTGCTTGGGCTGGAGCGCCGGTTGCTCGCGACATTGGATCGGACACCTGAAGTGTGTAAGTATGTTGAGTGGTCGGAGCGCCGTTTGTCCAACTTGAACGTCGACTGTGGACAACAGGAGCTGAAGGATGAGAGCCTGGGGCATTGGCTGGCATGCGCGCCGGTGGAGGCAAGAACTGACACGACGTTGGGGAGGCTACCTCCGGATTAATGGGTTGAGGTATTGGAGTGCCTGACGACCTGGCCCCTGAATGAGGCACTGAACTTCCACGGCTCGCCATCATCACAACTGGCAAAGGATGGGAATGTGTATTCATTGTACCCTGTGATGCCAAAGGGCCAGTTTGGCTGGGCAATGGGAGCATCATCTGAGGATTGCGGATTTGAGGACCACCTGTGCTGGTAGGTCTGGCCACTGAATGTACCATTGGATCTCTCTCGCTTCCGATCGATGTGGACCCGTGGGACAGGGTCGGGTGTGGCCCTGGCTGATGCGTGCCAGTTGGTACAGAAACCGAGCGGTATGCCTGAATGACCTTCTGGTGTTCTTCGTAAAGCTGTGCATTAGATACCGGACGCGGCGATGCGCAACGTTGCTGGTAGTACCGTAGATCTAGCTCCCAGACGGCCTTCAAATGCTCTTCGCTCCTAGATCCGGGTAATGTCCGACATGTGGACAGAAAGATCGTATACGCCAAGGCTCCCGATGTGATTTCAAAGTTCTTCACAAGTTCGTCGACCAACGGTGGGAATTCTCGCTTTCGCACATCCTTCACATACATGGGCCACCTCTCAGCCAGCAAGCGGAGACATTGCCCGGCCTGCTCGACAACCTGTCGATATCTAGACCTCTGCATCAATCCAACAAGTGGGGCAGGGAACTGAGTAGACCATCTGAGAAACCCCGCTGAGACCCGATTATTTTCTACGAGAAGTCTCCTAATCACATCTAAGCCATACTCCTGAAGCACGGTATATCCTGGCAACTGGAGAAATTCTTGTGGGGCAAGGCTATGAAGACAATACACCTGATGAATAGCAAGGAACAGAGGATCTCGTTCAGCACAGGCTTGGTAGAGAAGTTGCGTCCGTGGCTGTTCTACATTTCCGAGACAATCCCTCTGCTTCAGCTGTTCTTGGAAAATTTCAAGTGTCTTTAACGACCGTTCGTAGAATGCGTCATCCAGGATGGGATCGTGGGAAGGATTGCGCCGGGATGCATTAGGAGGCTGCACCATCTGTAGTCGAGGGAAGGCGGCAGACGATGGAAAAGCTGGAGATAATACTGGAGAGTGTGAGTGAGATGCGTGCGAGCCCTGCCTCTGCGGTTGCAGTGAGGTATTACTCCTTTCCCGGTGGCGTCCGGCCCTGGAAGGATTCCCGGCTCCAACCCCAGCTGGTGAAGACGTAGACACTGCTGTCCCGGCCTGTGGCTGATGGCGCAGCGGCGCTGGCCCCACGGTGCGAGGGGACGGAAATGCTGTAACCGAGGGACTCGCGCCATTGCGATTAACGACAGTACTGGAGCTGTCACATATTGGAGAAGGCACTTCGATCGGATTTTGGAGGGACGCTATGGGTACACTTTGGGTGGTTGTGGCAGCTGTCACAGCTAGAGGAGGGTCGGGCCCCGCTCGGTCAGAAACGACGTGCCACTGCGAGCCCCGAGAAACGGGAGAGTGCTGCTGGAACTGCTGCTGGGCGTGGCCGGTAGTCACCGGGGATATTACATTCGGTTGCGATGGAGATTGTGAGGGCACAGCGACCGCAGTGGTGATTGACGCGGCATTCTCTTGACTTGGAGATGGCACGGGGAGCACGCGAAGAGAGGACGACTCTCGCATGCCTTGTTGACGCGTCCGGCCAGCGGCAGCAGCAGCATCAGCAGCAGCAGAAACGGCAACAGCGTTATTCGAAGAAGTAGCGGCAGCCGAATCGTCGGGTATTTTGGAGTGGCAGGAGAATGAAGAGGGACAGTTGGCTGCATTCAGCATCCACGATCTCCGCACACCACCCAGAAAAATGTTGGCGGTGGAATTGGACGATTCGACGGAATTTGGATTAGAATTAACGTTAGGTAAGTGGGGAGTTGGGCTCATGATGACAGAGCATCTTCTGGTTCATTTTCTTCTTTCGCTTGGTTTTCTTTTTCTTCTCTTAAATGCATCTGAAATTATTTCAAGTCCAAATTGAAATTGGGGTGAGGGAAGAATTCTGTTTGCCTGGGAGACCGACCGACCTACAAATAAGACAAGACAGTTACGAAAGGGAAAGGGAAAAAGAAAAAGAAAATAGGTACAAATAAATTATGGCGCGTAACATACATACACACACTGGTACATACCGCCGAGAACAGATTATTATGAGGTTGTCCCCCAAAGTAAAGGGGAAAAAAAAAAGAAATGTTTACTCTGAGAGTGAAATCAGCCGGTGATGATGAGATATTTAGTTAGTTAACGGGTTTATTTAGCAAGTGGAATCACTGGTTTAATGCCGTGTGATAGAGCAACTCCTTCCGCACTGCTTTTTATAGCCTCTTCAAATTTGGTTTGTATTTCTATTTCTATTTTATTTTACTTTACTTTATTTTATTTTACCCTGAGTTCTTTTCTCGCCTATTCATTCCCTATCAATTGGTCCCTGGATAAGTATTACTAAAAGTAACAACGCTAATGTAGTAAGAGTCGTAGTAATGCTGATTATCCATGCAGGCGGTTAACTGAAACAAGAAAGAAAAAGTACAGTGCAGGTGGATAACTGAAACCAAAACCAAAATCAAAAAGAAAAAGAAAAACAACGAGAAAGACGCAAACCGATTCTCTCGTTAGGCTCAACATTTATGCATGATTATCCTCTTGAACCAGAGGATCCCCATGCATGACCCGAGTGTATTGGGATGGAATGAACCCATCGAGGAAGTCTAATCTTTCTGGACCTGTCAAGTTTCTGAGAAGGTCGCTTAGTTACAAGGTATGTCGATCCCATACCGGGTCCTTTTCCTAGTGCCAAGTGATGGATCCAAGGGAGAGACTTATCAGGTTTATACGCCATGTACAGATGTATCCCTTGGACGGTGGCTGGGGGGGGGGGGGGTTTGTACTAGAGGTACTACTAGTGCTCCCTCATCCACAGAATCCTCGTTTCGCCCTGATTGGAGAGATCTGATAGAGTCGAGAATGGTTCTATACATATTCGGTTCGGTGGGGAGAAGTATATCCTATCAATCCAGTTTTGAGTTGATACATTAGAGCAATGATTGCCGTTTTCGCTTGTCTGATGCATACATACAGAATGGAGCTGATCGCCATCTTTCTGACTGGTATTTATTAAAAATCTATTCTATTTGGAGACCCTCGTGGAGAATGTCAGCTGTTGACCCATGTATATATATAAATCAATGTAAGGCACCCTTCCTCTCATGGGTGAACAGCTGTTCGGTGATGAAGTAGTCGTTGGAGTGAGACTCTGCTGGCTCCAGTCATCATCTCGCACCTCCCTCCCAATTAGGGCTCAGTCGGACCTCTCCATTGCCTCACTCATGCTACAGCAATTGAACAGCACCACCCGAGTTGTATCTGTTTCTTAAACCTAGGATACTGGATCAATCCCCTCTCCCTGTGGTTCCGGTTCCCCTTTTGTTCTTATTGTGGCCCTAATCCTGATCGTCACCCTCATTTCTCCTATCCGACATACTCTTCCAGCTGCATACCTCAGGCCACACCCGGGACCCTCAGGCCTTAAGGTATATGGTAACGGCGTGACTTCCCGCAGCCTCACCATTTGTTCATTGCCTTCTTGGGACTGGCTCTACAAGTTGTTTCTTCTTTCTCTCTCTTCCTCTTCTCTCCCTCGCCTTCTCCATCTTCACTCTCTCCATCAGAAATCACAAAATCGCCAGGCCGGTCAGGGAGGACACTGAAGACCAGAAAAAGAAAGAAAAAAAAAAAAGCAAAAAGCAAAAAGCAAACAGCCAAGAAGCCGAAAAGAGAACTCATCGCCCAATTTGCTCAAGGCTTTAATTTCCCAAGGGGGACCATTTAATTTCCACTTGTGACCCGTGCTGCGTTGCCGCTCAGTTAGCGCCCCTACTGTACGTCGATTACAGTAGTGATCCTGACCGACCTTTGAAAGCACATCTCAAGCGCCCTAGATCGACCTTTTACGTGCATCTGCTCCTTTCGGTCGATCTGATCCTGGTGTGTAACAAGAACTAACGGCCGTTCTTTTTTTATCGCTCCGAATCTAGCTTCTTACGACGCTCCCGAGGAATAGACCAGCGATCTATATATCATCCGCTCTAGCCCTCCTCTTCCCTTTCTTAGCGCCACTGGGAAAACGAACTTCCTTCCAGACCCGCCGCTTTCTTGTCCCCGCTAATTCTCCTTCCTTCTCGCCCATTTGAGGCAGGCTTGGATTCCTCAACACAACCCGCATTCTCTACATTCCATCCACTCCCCAACCTTCGTTGCTGCGACGATCTTCGCCCCAGCCATCCGCTGCCCTTGTGGTTTTCAAGATCTCCCCGCCAGCTGCGGCCCCCATGTCCTGCGCAATCCCTCGGCTGCCATCACTGCGTTCTTGTGACGTTTGACCCCACTCTGGCTCTTTAGACTTCATTGACTCCGAGGAACCACCGCCAATGGCTCTTGCAACGCCTCCTCGCAATGTCCACCCGGGAGACCTGCTCCTGGTTGTTCGTGAGTGACCCGACCGTTGTCGAATATAATTTCCGCGAGACTCGATTTGTTTGATATCGCTGACCGTGTTGGCAGATGATTTTGAGGCCCGTGGACCGGATGAGCTGAACCTGCGTCGTGGCGAAAAAATTGAGCTGGTTGAAATGGACGATGGTTTTGGTGATGGATGGTATCTTGGAAAGGATTTAAACACAGGAACTCAAGGCCTCTTCCCGGGAGGTAAGGTCTCGCTAAACAGCTACTGTCTGAAAGGAAATGTCGCTAACTCAAGCACAACCCATCAGTATACACTACCGCTGCCCCAAAGATCCCCATCCGGCAGAAAGACACCCTTGGATCAAATTCATTGAAAACCGACCTCCATAATGTAATGGGACAGGAAATATTCGCTTCACCTATTAGTGGCGATTCTACGCCCCAAGCTTCGCGACGTGCCAGTACGTCCGATATGAGCGCGCCAGATGTTGATGATTCAACGGCCCCGACGCCCTCCCCAAAACAACAGCAGAGGTCCAGCTCCTCGCCCTTGCCGACGTCTAAAATGGCGATCGACATCCAGAAGACCATCCGACAATCCATTGATGGCCACTTGAGTGGCCAGGACAGTCCGGTGATGAACGAAACCTTGAGTGTCATTGATGAACACATTACCGATCTGAGTACACCTCGCCACAGTGTGACTGCCTCTCAAGATTCCAAGCCGGTGAATGACTCGGCAAGCGAATATAGCAGCACTTTCGAGCACCGGATGTCTTACATTAACGGTCATGAAACCGACGAAGAAGAGGAAAGACAGCCGACGGAGGAAGAAGTTCGCCGATGGAACCATTCTGAGACGGCAAAACATTTACGCCAGTTGGGACTTGAAGCCAAACACTGTGACATATTCGAGGAACAGGAGATTACTGGCGATGTACTCCTTGATATGAACCAGGACTTCCTCTTCATGAAGGAGTTCGATTTTGGTGTTATGGGTCGGAGATTGAAGACATGGCATAAAGTCAAAGCCTTCCAGGAAGAGGTCAAGGGTATACCGCAGCAGCAATCGTCACGCGGCTCATCTTTTGCGACCCCTCAGGATGAACGTGCTCCTAGCCGCGCAAGCCATACTGGCCCTCTCTTTCCCAGAATCCCCAATCTAAGAGGGCCCAACGGCCCGACACAACACCCGCGGCTCATCAGTAGCACTATGCAGAGTAACACAGGTTCTCCTCTGACGTCACAAGCTCCAGTATGGATGGACCACTCTAGGAGACCATCGGCCGCGTCCATTCGTGAGATCAACCATTCGCGGCGCCATTCTTCAATCGATACCACCAACCGATACTCCGGGGTGGGAGACTCTTCTCCTGCCAGTCACCACAAGAAAAGCTCGTTTGATCGGGGGTGGACCTTGAATGGTGCTTCAGGATCCCAACGGCGTCCCGGGTCAGCTCTCGGAGCAACAAACGAGATTGTCACTCCAAAATCTGTGTTTCACGTGGCGGAGTCCAATGGTTCTGACTCGGTTACCACCGTTACCGATGATTTAGATCGCGGTTACTTTTCGGGCCCGGAGGGAGATGCCCGAAAGAATCGGCGCGTCCTACAGAAACGAAGCTCTACCCATGGCAGTGTTTCCACGCCATCCAGCATCCCGGATGAGCAGTTTCAACTCAAAGTCAACAAACGTCACTCGCGTATCAATAGTGCTGATTCTATCAGGGATGCGGCTCAAATTACACCTCCCGCAGTCAAAGCTTCCCCACCTAGGGGTCGTTTCAGGAGTTTGAGCACTCGAGCTTCGGACCGACATGGCCAGCAGTCCTCTAACCCGCCATCTGCGGAAGAGAAACCTTCTGGCTCTGGATTCTTCGCCGCATTTTCGCTGGGTGGGAAAAATAACGAGGAGCAGTCTCAACGCTCGAGCACTCTGCCTCTACAGGGGATCAAGAGCGCTGGGCCTAAATTCCGACGTGCTGTTGGTTTCCGTGCCATGTCCGAGGCTGTTAAAGGGATAGATACATCCATCGCTCCCCCTTCTCCTAGCAAAGATCCTGAGTCCCCCTCTGCTAGAACAGGATCGACAACTCCTTCGACCACAAAGAGCTCAGATCGACATAGCACGGATGGTTCGGGCAAGGCTGCAGAAAGCGGTGCTTCCTTGCCACGTGCCCGCACTCTTAGGTCCGGGACTAAGTCGAAGAAGGATACAAGCGCTTATACCCAGGGCCTGGAGAAGAAGACCCCGAAGGAGCAGATGCAAGGGTGCGATTTTTCGGGGTGGATGAAGAAGAAGTCCTCAAACCTTATGACGACGTGGAAGCCGCGTCTCTTTGTGTTGCGTGGTCGTCGTCTGTCGTATTATTACTCAGAAGATGACACCGAGGAGCGTGGTCTTATCGACATTACAGCCCACCGCGTGCTTCGCGCGGATAACGACCCTCTCATCGCCCTGCATGCGACCTTGACTGGTTCCACAGCCTCGCCAACCTCGCCGTCTGGGTCTACTGCCGATGGCCCTTCATCCGATAAAGCCTCAGGCTCGGAATCCTCTCTCCGCGGGTCCAAGCCCGTCGGAGAAGGCCCTTTTTTCTTCAAGCTCGTACCACCAAAATCGGGCACTTCTCGAACGGTGCAGTTCACGAAGCCTGCTATCCATTATTTCCAGGTAGACAGTATTCAAGAAGGCCGCTTGTGGATGGCAGCGTTGATGAAGGCTACCATCGAACGGGATATGGAACTCCCTGTAGAGACTTCCAATAAACAGAAGACTGTTAGTCTTAAAGAAGCCCGTCTAATGAACCAGCGGCCTCCTGCGCTGCTACCGACGGCATCTGCAACCCAGGGAGCAGAGGGGAAAGAGGAACGCTTGACAACCACCACAGAGGAGGAGAGCGGCCTGATGATTCAAGGCCTCGGGAATGAGAATGTGCCTACCCACGGGGACGATGACGAACAGAAACGGGTCTCGAGCCCTCTTGGTGACCTTGATGTCGGCCCGCCCCCTTTGCTCCTTGAAGCAGTTGCAAAGGTAGATTGATCGTGTCACTGAGAAGAGATAGCCGCTGCTTGATCACACTTTGTTTTACTTGCTTTGAATGTCGCTGATCTGTTTGGCGTTAATGTGATATACCCCCATTTGGATTATTTGATCTCAAGCTTACTGCCGTTTCTCGTTTAATTTTATCAAATAATATTGCGCTAGGTCTTCCTTCTATCGTTGGCTGGCCAGATCTTCGAGAACAAACCTTAAAACCGCACGAGCTCCAGTAGTCATCAGTCTTGTAAATTTATGCCAAGGGCCAAGATCTCTGATACCGACGGGACTTTCTAAAATTAGGGCTGATGAAGGAAGGAGCTTTGAATGGCTCCATAAAAGATGATCACCCGCACCCCAAACCCTTTTTCTTCTTTTTATTACACCTCATATTAGAGAAGCGCAAGATGAGATTATATTTAATTGACATGGCTTCCCTCTGAAACAGAATAGACTACCAACGAGAACAATACGATATACTCCGCCAATGGTGCTGCGATTCCCCGGTTTGCCTCCATGTCCCTCCGCCGGCTTCTCTCCCGCGTACTATCCCTCCTTCTGCCGCTGGCGATAGCAAGCAGCCTTTTCCTCTATTTTTACCCTGTCTTTCATGGCTGTGCATTCCCGCTGCCGGGGGATGGTCGCACAGGGATCCTCTCGAGTTCATTTACCAGTGCGCTACGCCAACACTTTTCACCGCAATCTGCAGAGAACCCCGCGATTTTTAGACTTCTGGTCCTAGCCGATCCTCAGCTAGAAGGCGACAGCTCTCTCCCGAAACCCGAAGATGAGCTTTCTGCTCGGATTCAACACCACTGGGCGACAGTGAAGTCGTCGGTGAACAGGACAGAGCCGGGTCAAATTCTCACCGCCGTCTCAACTGCGCTGGAATCCCTCGCCAACGAAGATATCCCTCGCGCTTTGCGTGCAGCCCGGAAACGGCTCGATCTATTGGGCAACGACTACTACCTTGCGCATATTTATCGCACGCTACATTGGTGGAGTCGTCCAACGCACGTCACAGTTCTGGGTGACCTGATTGGAAGCCAGTGGGTGACAGACGAAGAGTTTGACCGACGCGGCCGCAGATACTGGGAGCGGGTCTTCAAGGGTGGGGAGCGCATTGGCGATGATATTACAGCAACTGGCGCAAGGGATTATAGCGGTAGCGAAGAGCAGGGTGGCGAACTAGAGACACTCAATGCTACGCATTCCGCATGGACGCAGAGGATCATCAACATCGTGGGGAACCATGACGTAGGATACTCTGGGGACGCAAGTGAAGCGCGGATTGAGCGGTTCGAGCGCATGTTTGGCCGTGCGAACTGGGATGTGCGATTTCAGCTCCCATTAGAGCAGGTCGATAACATGACTGCGCCCTTCAGCGCTCCCCCGACTCTGCATCTGATCAATCTCAACACCTTGATTCTCGACTCCCCGGCCCTGTCCTCGGACGTCCAGTCGCATGGCTATGCCTACATTAATGATCTGATCTCCCATCGTTTGTACCCTGTGGAAGACCGCACAACATTCACTCTCCTTCTTACCCACCTCCCCCTGCACAAGAAAGAGGGGATATGTACCGACGGCCCTTACTTCACGTTCCATGAATCAGACGACGAGGATGGCCCCGACGATGTACCGCGCTTCAAGGAAGGGGGACTGAAAGAACAAAACCATCTGAGCGACCACATCAGCAGCAGCGGAGTCCTCCAGGGGATTTTCGGTATGACAGGGGACGAAAGCGCCCCCGGCGGAGGAAGGGGAAGGAATGGACTCATCCTGACAGGTCACGACCACACAGGTTGCGACGTGGTCCATTTTGTGAACCGAACGATAGATACAACAACCGCCGAAGACTCGGAACCCCAAAGTTGGAAATGGGACGCACAACGCTACGATAGCCATACCGACAACTCAATTCCTTCCATTAGAGAGGTCACACTTCGCTCTATGATGGGTGAATACGGTGGTAACGCAGGCCTACTTTCTCTCTGGTTCGATACTACAGTGAATGAATGGCAGTATGAGATCACCACGTGCATGGCTGGTGTGCAGCATATCTGGTGGGCGGTGCATATCGTTGATCTGGTGACTTGTGTTGTTCTTTTCGGGTATATATTGGCTGCTTCAGGGTCGAAACCTGGCCGTACAAAGATGATCCGGGTTGGTCAGGAGAAGAAGAGGAATTAAAGGGCTAGTTATAGATATCCTTGGAAAGGACTTGCTGTCTTGGCCGCTCAAACGACCATAAATTTAGGGGCCAGCAACCATAGATGTTTTGTACTTATAGTTACTTTGGGGAAAGGGTGATATGCCCTGTGGATTTGTATATTATGACATAAACAATCCACAAAAAAAAGAGTGCTTTACGATTACATGCAAACAACGATTCTTGCACTTGGTCGTATTTCACCACTAGTAGATAACCAAAGACAATGAGCTACGGCAATACGGAGGAGCAGTTACGCATGATGAAAGAAGGTAAGACGGACGCCCCCATTTTCTGAATTTTTATATTCCGAGTCGCCATATAAGAGACAAAAAGAAACACGTCATAGAGGAAATTGAAGTGATGAAACTCGCGGTTCTAGTATTATCACCCGGTCGTTCCTGATTTTCGTTTCCCGTTCATAGTTGCACCCAAAACGAATTTGATTTGATTCCCCTGCTTGGTATCGAACTATTTCCTTTAATATTTTCCAAGACGGTTCTCCTTGTTTACATGACAACACCAGAGTTGGAAGCGATACGCTGTTGGGCGATTCCGTTAGCACGATTATTTGCGAGGGCACAAAGGACACGGGATGCTTACAGGCCAGAGCTCAGCAGCCTCCTTTCCGACGGGGCCGGTGATGGCGGATCCCTTCATCTCACCCTTGGCGTTGACGATCTGTAGAGGGATTATTAGCAACGTCGCCTTTTCCTTTCCAAATGTTCCATGTCGAAATTTTTAACGGGAAATACGTACGACACCAGCGTTGTCCTCGAAGTAGAGGTAGATACCATCGGGACGTCTCCAGGGCTTGCTCTGACGGACGACAACGGCGGGCATGACCTTCTTACGGAGCTCGGGCTTTCCCTTCTTGACGGTGGCCATGACCATGTCACCGACACCAGCGGCAGGGAGACGGTTGAGGCGGGCACCGGTACCCTTGACGGAGATGATGTACAGGTTACGGGCACCGGAGTTGTCGCAGCAGTTCATAACGGCGCCGCTGTAAGAGTAGACCAGTTAGTTTCCTGACCGTCGGGAGTTGATATTGCTGGACGTAGGTATTATGTATGGGGTTTTCGTCACAACACTGGGGGTTCATGATTCGAGATAGGATCGGCTTTCGACGTACCAAGGCAGACCGAGCGACATCTTGAGCTTGTTGCCCGAGGAACCACGACTGTAGAAAAGAGATTCGTTAGCGTAATCCCATACTCATGTTCTGACCGTGGAAAATGAAGAGTAAAAGAAGTTGGTTGGTTCTTCCAACTATCCCCGCAACAGGCGTCTGAGTATCTCCCCGGTTTGTTCTTCTGATCATCATTCTTCTATTCCTGTCTCCTGTGCGATCCATCCTCCGCCGTTGTCCTTCTCTTTCTTCCCAGTGATTGATTCACTTTGCCCCCGTATACCTTGCCCACAAACCCGGTTCGATAAACTCAGACCACCATTGTAGAGTCCCTCGCTCGTAGTCGAACAACGCAGAAAAAAAGGGCGATCAAAAACTCACCCTCTTCCAGACATCTTGGCTGTGTATCACGTAAACGGTGTCGGATACTAGAAAATTGGCGAAGGAAGCGACGAAGGTCGACAGTATCAGGCGTCGTCGAGAGATTGCTCGGGTTTCCGAATTGCTTTCTCGCTTAGTGTGTCGTGGGTAAAATCTTGGCGTCTCGGTGCTATTGGCCCGTCGAGGGCCTATGGTGAGTTAGGGCTCAGCCGATACACTATCCCTCTTTAGGATTAGAGTGTTTGAATACAGATTAGGTAAGCTTAGTGGTAACCAACGGAGTACCTACTTAACTATTAGGATGCTCCAGATAATGCTGCTCTATCAGTAGTGCAAAGTGTTTCTGTAACTTGAGGAGTTCTTGGAAATATGTATGAGTTTATTGAATTCTTGGCCAATATATGCATTTGCGCATGATACATGAGTTAGGTAAAAGAAGTATTGCTCAAACTACAGTAAGAAAATAGAAAGACATGAGACATAGCAGAATACCCTCCTTCATGGATCCAGAAACCATAACACCATATTGCCAGCCCTTGCGCCCGGAACCTGATAAACGCCTCTAAAAAGCGGAGACTATGCTTCGCTCTTGGTGGGCTCCTGCTCTTGAGGTTCACCGGTTGATTCCTTTACTTCCTTGGGTGATTCCTGCTCTGTTTTGGCTGGCTCAGGCACATCATTAGAAGCTTTTGGGCTTGTTTCTTTGGTCTCAGTGGTCTCCACTGTTTCCACTACCTCACTCGCCTCAGCTGGCCTTGAATCCTCTACGGACTCCTTCTGAGGGGCCTGTGCATCGGCTGGAGAGGGCGGCTCCGTGGCAGGTTTGTCCGTAGCTGGCATTTCTTCGGCGGGCTTCTTCTCTTCAGCCTGGGCCTCACTTGGCGCTGCTGATTGCTCCTGCTGCTCTGTTTCAGGCGCAACGTCACCCACATCTTCCATGGTGGTATCCTCATCCTGTGTCTTGGGAGATGGCTGGCGAGAAATAGGGGCAGAGGGAGCTGCTTGCTCTTGACCATCAATCGCCATTTCCGTCTGCTCTGCTGCGGACGTCTCATCAGCCCTTGATGGTGGTTCGGCAACGGAGGGGGTTGCAGGTGCGTCGGTTTCTGTCTGTGGGGCATCTCCCATCTTCGCATCGGCAGTAGTATCCATGTCATCGTCAGGTACCGAAGAAGCTTCGGCGGGGGTCGCAATCCCGCTCTCAAGTCCCGATTCAACATCCAGGTTGCGATAGTTGACTTGGTTCCTCCGTTTCAGTACGCCAGGTTGGCGGCGGACTCCGTTGGCGGCGGATTCCTCTTCGTCGTCGCTATCACTAAGCTCACCTGGTTTCTCGACATATTGATCGAATCGTCTTTTGGTGAAACGCTTGTCCTTATTCTCGTCCTCATCCAGGTCGTCCAAGATCGCATCCGCTTCATCATCCATGCCTTCTACAAGAGGGTCACGTGGTACGTCCGTCATCTGTACGGAAGGTGCGAAAGAAGTTCGCTTAAGGTTCTCGACAACTTGCACACGGATCTTATCTAGATACTCTTTTGTATTGGCGTTGTCCATATTCGATGGCCGTACATCCAACTCATAATCCGGAGCAAAGTACTATTCGAGTCAGCAACTTCCGACACGAGCATAATTTAGGGAAACAATCTCACCTCGTAGTAATCATTATAAGGAAGCTCGGAGCCCAAAGGATCCCCAACAAGGATACCAGTCTCAAACGCCCAGGTTCGCGCGACGTTGCGCATTGTGTAACCTCCTCCTCCAAGAATTAATGTGGGAAGATTGAAGCTCTTGATGAAGTTCACACAGTTGGCATGCCCTCTCATACTAAGGTTGAAGCACCCCAAACGGTCACCCGAAAGACTGTCACCGCCGCATTGGAGAACCACTGCTTCCGGTCGGTACCATTCCATCACGCTCTTGATGACAGGCTCAAAGATACTCTTGTAAGAAACGTCGTCGATACCATCGCGGAGTGGGAAGTTCACAGCGTAATATTTACCCTGTCCAACACCGATATCGCGGAGCTCGCCGGTTCCTGGGAAGTACTCTCCGTATTTGTGGAAAGAGACAGTCATAACACGATCTGTAGTGTAGAAGGCTTCTTCAACACCATCACCATGATGTACATCAATGTCGACGTACAGCACTCGTTGCTTGAAGCGCAACAACTCAAGAATGCCTAACACAATATCTATAAATAATTCGTTAGTGAGTCTTGACAGCGCAGCCAAAAACATGGTCCATCATTACCGTTCACGTAGCAGAAACCACTTGCTTCACTCTTCTTTGCATGGTGAAGACCACCGGCCCAGTTGACAGCAATGTCGCATTTATTGCGATTAAGTCGGGCCGCGCCCTCCATACTTCCTCCCGCGCTAATTCCGCAGAATTCAAAAAGACCGTCGAAAACAGGGCAATCATCACCGACGTTATACTTGCTTTGCTCCTTGGCGTAAGTGTCCATGTTATCCGGCGTTACTTTGGAAAGAAAGTCGATATATTCATCTGTGTGGAATTGGGTCATCTCGTATTTAGACGCTGGTTTTGCGCGCTATGAGATTTGCACGTTAGAAATGCCAACACCGTGCAGCAACAACTTGAGAGCGATCGCCACCCACATAAATTTCCATTTTCTTATAGAGACCATAGTTCATAACCAAGCTATGTGTCATCCTTATGCGATGGGGCTTCATTGGGTGTCCCGAGACGTAGGCATAGTTACCAACGTCGGAGTCGTAGAAATATGCGACCTTCTTGCCACGGTCTGACCCGTTGGCATTGATCGGGTCCAAGGGGGCTAAGGAAGTCATCTTAGATGACAATGTATAATAGAACACCGATAGCCTTCGCTCAAATGGGAATTAGGGATATATGCCTTGGGACACGGCGAATTCTCGGTTCTGCTGGTAATGTGAAGGAAGATGTAGAGCACGATGGGCTGGAGCCAAGGGGGAGGGGTCCAGATGCTTGGTGATCAGGTCCTGGTTTTAGAGCGCCCTATCAAATAAAGAGAGGAGAGAGAATAGCAGAATCAAGAAATTATGATAAGTGACTGGACCGCATTCCCATGGCCGGGGAGAATGAGGAACGAAGGTCGAAGCGAAGGGGAAAGAAAGGCGGGAACGCCAATTAACGGTCCAAAGCTGTGTCCACCGCCTTCGTCAGTCAGGCTTCTTGGAGCTCAACTGCGGCTTCACCTCCAACCATCATCTCTTATCACCTGCATCCCATTTCAATCCCCCTCATCCACTTTTCAGTCATTACTTCATTATCGCGCTCTTTGCGAGCTCCCTCCTACGTTGCCATCCTTTGACACCCCCCTCAACTCTTCTTTCTTTTGGGGCTTCCGCCTAGGAAGCTATCCTTCACCTTTGCATCTCCGCTAGTCATATTCCGTCAGCAGCCATGGAGCGACTTGGTCGGATGCTTCAGGCCGCCCAAAGTATGGGCATGGGCGGTGCTGCCCCCGGTGGTGTAAGTCGGGCCACAACATTGTTTAATCATTGTTCTCCTAAGGCGGTTCTATCCGGGTACCTTACGTGGCGCTGTACTCGATTAGGACTCTCTATCCGAATTACACACCTGTGAAGCTACCATACTGATATGCTTTTCTTTAGGATACCCCTAACCTGATCGATAACTCCGAAACAGTACATATCTCATCGCTGGCTCTGCTGAAGATGTTGCGACATGGTCGGGCAGGTGTGCCTATGGAAGTCATGGGCCTGATGTTGGGAGAGTTCGTGGATGAATATACAGTTCGAGTAGTAGATGTGTTTGCGATGCCTCAGAGTGGTACTGGTGTTAGTGTCGAAGCTGTGGACCCTGTCTTTCAGACCAAGATGATGGATATGCTCCGCCAAACAGGACGGTAAGCCTTGATTAGGTACTTAACCTTACCTGAAGCGATATTGATTCTTTGAATTATGCAGGCCAGAGACCGTTGTTGGCTGGTATCACTCTCACCCTGGTTTTGGCTGCTGGCTCTCATCTGTCGATATCAACACCCAGCAATCCTTCGAGCAGCTCACCCCGCGCGCTGTCGCCGTTGTCGTTGACCCTATTCAATCCGTCAAGGGCAAAGTGGTTATTGATGCTTTCCGACTTATTCAACCCCAGACTGTGGTTATGGGTCAGGAGCCTCGGCAAACAACATCCAATTTGGGTCACCTGAATAAGCCATCGATCCAAGCACTCATCCATGGCCTGAACAGGCACTACTACAGCATTGCTATCAACTACCGTAAGACAGGGTTGGAGGAGAACATGTTGATGAACCTGCATAAGCACGTTTGGACCGAGGCCCTACAGATGAAGGATTTCCATGACGAAGGCGAGCACAACGTCGACCGCATGAAGCAGCTCGTCAGCCTCGCCGAGGGCTATGAAAAACGAGTTAAAGAAGAAACGGAACTCAGCAAGGAGCAGCTCAAGACGAGATATGTCGGAAAGGTCGATCCCAAGAAGCGTAAGTCATATTCGGAACTCCGGCTGTGTTCTCCTGACCAGTATTAACTATTGCTATAGACATCGAGGATGTAAGTCAACAGTTGATTGAAGATAATATTGTCGCAGTCTCGCGGCAGATGATCGATAAGGAAGCCTCAGTTGCCAGGCAATCAAATGGAAAAGGAGCTCAGAACGGTGCCAGCATGGAGGTGGACGAAGACCTATAGATGATTAGTAGTTATGAGGAGTATCATAATTTCTGTTCCTCTGGCGAGGTACAGGACAGTAGTCCTATCTCGCAAGGGCAGCCATCATGCACGGAAACAATTATAAATGAATGACGTTTCAACATATATTATTCGATCACTGCAAAACTACATTCCAGTCGTTGTGCTAGATTCATCGCACTGCCTGACCAACACAAATCTACATATAGATCAGCAACCTTACCTGACCTTGCCTTGTCAGACCCAATAAACAGCAAGCAACTATTAAACTCTATATTGATGAATGTTTATGTACTACTCTATACTTTCAGTATCATCAGGAGATACATTAGGCTAAACAAAGAGTGGCCATGGCGATGGTTAAGGCCCGAACAATGAATCAGTCTGAGGTGGGACATCATTGACTCGACCACGCTGCATCGACTTCAGCTCGTAAACCATGGGAATGTCCATGTCTTCCTCATCACAGTCTGTCCATCCGCGCTCGGGGCCCAAGCAATCTTCTTTTCGGCTGCTTTGGCTTCATGAAGTAGACGCTGCATCAACGCCCCGTTCTTGCGGACGGATGGCCACCCGTCAAACTCCACATATTCTAAGCTTGGCATTTTGGCGAGAACATCGCGAAGTATGCCACCAGAAAATTCAGTGTAGAAGTTCTTAGAAATCCGGAAGCCTTCAAACACCGGATGCGAAGGGTCGACCTCAATAAACACTTTTAATGTCTTAGCACGAACCATTTCTTCCAGACCAAGGCGGCGGTTGACTTTCCAAGAGCTGGGAGGTGCTGTCCAGCTGGAGCCCAGGATTAATTCGATAGTAGCGATGGAGGGCCGGTATCTAGGCGGTATCATACTGATTGTTGGCATTCGAGAGTAATCCTGCAAGGGGAAGAGACGGAACGTCTGAGTGGTATAGAAGTAGTCGGAGGCCTCATCGTGCACACGCCGGGATACAAGGAAGAGGTTGATACGGTGGGATGTCGGAGATAGTGGTGGATTTTTCTTCGAAGCTCCCACACTGCCCTTGGTGTGCAGATGCGCTCGTTTTCGGCGAGGGGTAAAGAGAAGGATGTGATATACGCGCAAACGTAACTCGGACGGAAGGTCGAAGAAGGGAAACGGATCCAACGGCGCTGTGTCTTCTATATATTCTTCGTTTTCCTCGTCCTCAGCTTCTGGTAGCTGAATCTTCTCTGATTTCGGTGGCAGATTCTCGAGGCGTACCTTTTCCAGGGCCTCTGATATGGAATCCATGATGGCTGAAGATCGAATCTAAAAGGAAAGAAAAATAAAAAATACGGAGAGAAATATTCTATTGGAAGGAAGTCTTTATTTCATAAGGTGCTTTCTCATGCCATTCTTGCAGTTATCAGTTAACTGAACTTGCGAATTAACACAGTACACTTTTTTTTTGTAAGGTGGGTAGCGGACATCAAACCACCATTTATATAGAGAGAACAATTTGTATCCCACCAACGGGGCTGCAGCTGCACAGATATCCTTCGCTGCGGCTCTTGGGTGCAGGATTGAAGCAAAACTTCATTTGTCTCCCCAGCTAATACAACCCGTCATGCATCGAGAGGCTTGTTGGGTCAAATTTACCGACTGGGTTTCAACTTTCATAACTTGGAGAAGAAAAGAAAAAGAAAAGGGAGAAACCGGCCGAAGGTGGAAGATTTTATAGGCCGCGGTGCGCGGTGGGGGCTTGCCGCTCGCCGTACCTCCGACAGCGCAACTTTTCCGAAGCTCTGACCCTCGACCGGCTATCTTCTGGACTTCGACAGACGGACTCTCAGACAGTCAACGTACTCTCGTGCATTTGTTGGATCGGTCTGGTGTTAGGTCCTGTTATAACTCCCGCTCAAGCCGCCTACCTTGTGCAGAGCATGAGTACATTGTTAGACTTTGCCTATCCTTAATTACATCACACTTTCTTCTTTTCCACTATGCTTAGCCGTGCAGTATTGCCTCTGACGAGGTCTAACACCCTCGCCTCTACGGTTCGTTTATCCGCCTTACCGATTACCCACTCTCGGTGGTACGCAAAGAACAATAAACCCAAGGCTCCTTATAAGCTGCCCGAGTCTGTCAAGCCTCCCAAAGCCGACCAGGCTACGCAGCCTTCACAACAAGAGTATTCGGCCTCTCAAGCTGAATTCGACACCAATGCGGATGCACAAAGAAACACAGCAAACCAGACTGCCGAATCTGTGAGTAATCGTCCTGACTATGGATTTCGATTTCCATAGCTGACTGATTCGACAAGGCTGAATTTAGCCAGACGGCGGCCGAACAAGCTGCGCCTCAAAAACCACTTCCCGATCTCACACAGGGCATTCCCTCTACCCTTGCCGCGGAACTAGAAGCTCGCTCGAAAGGTCGTGGACCGACTGCACTGAATCTCACCGAAGACCCTTCCCGCTCCGAAGACTACACGGATGATGGTCACGGCGGCGATATCCCCAAGGATGGTTATGTTTCGTCTCTTGATCGCCGAAGGGCCCGGATGGCCAACCTCATGTATGCCCTTTTCCTGCTTGCTGGCGCAGGTGGTGTTGCCTATTTGGGACGGAACTGGGAGACTGAAGAGGAGGAGAGACTTCATCCGGATGTCCCCTCGGGATGGAGTTTTGGACTTTGGTACAGCCGCGTCAAAGCTCGCTTTGGCGATATTACCAGCTACTACAAAGACCCCGCCTTCCCGAAGCTACTCCCTGATGAAGACCCCAATCTCCGCCAGCCTTACACCTTGGTGCTGAGCTTGGAAGATTTGCTTGTGCACAGTGAATGGAGTCGTGAACACGGATGGCGGGTTGCCAAGCGACCTGGAGTTGATTATTTCCTTCGCTACCTCAACCAATACTATGAACTTGTGCTTTTCACCAGCGTTCCAAGCATGATGGCAGACCAGGTACTTCGCAAGCTCGATCCTTTCCGCATCATCCGCTGGCCACTGTTCAGGGAAGCCACTAGATACAAGGATGGAGAGTATATCAAGGTATGTCTTGTCAAACACAGATGAAAATACATCGTACACTCACTGACCGCACCTATATAGGATCTTTCCTACCTCAACCGTGACATGTCCAAGGTTATCTTGATCGACACCAAGGAGGAACACGCCCGCCTGCAACCCGAAAACGCTATCATCCTTAACAAGTGGCACGGCGACTCCAAGGACAAGACTTTGGTCGCTTTGATTCCTTTGCTTGAATACATTGCCGGTATGGGAGTGGAAGACGTGCGCCCTGTCCTAAAGTCGTTTGAGGGCACCGATATCCCTGTTGAGTTCGCCAAGCGCGAGAAGGCCATGCGTGAGCGGTTCCAGAAGGAGCTGGGCGAGGAGCAGCAGAAGCGGCCTAAGGTCAGCATGGGTAGCTTGGCCTCTGCTTTTGGCTTGAAATCCACCCGAACCTTGGACGGCGAAGCGACCCCATCTGAGGGTCTCGCCCAGGGTAAGATGCTCTGGGATCAGATCCGTGAGCGAGGCCAGAAAAACTACGAGATGATGGAGAAGGAGATCCGTGAGAACGGTGAGAAGTGGCTCGCTGAGATGGCCGCTGAAGAGGAGAAGGCTCGGCAGGAGCAGATGAACCAGATGAAGGGCTCTTTCACTAGCATGTTCGGTGCTGGCAAGCAGTAATTGTTTTCCTGAGGATTATGGCGCCTGGCGGTCAACTGGAAGCAACCCTCTTCTCTCGATTGGATCTTTTAATGTGTACCTGAGGTGCTTTTTTCTGGGGGTGGGGTTATGATTAGAGGTTCTCCTTTTTTGGCTCCTGAGCATCATCATGGGTTGTATGTAAAATAGCATTTGGTTTATTATATGTCTTCTGTATAAATGAGATTACAAGTTTAATGTCTTTAAATTCAAGTTTTCTGTTTTCGAGATATAGAAGTACTTGCACTAGACACCATATTTACGTTGAAAACTAACATACATATAAAGTTCACATTGGGTATAATTGAAAGAGAATCCCTCCCGGTTCATCTCTAACATGTTACATCATGGTAAATTCACGTCCTGGAAAACAGAAACATCCCAGATACCCGTCATATCAAACGGGAAACCATCCATCGTACCAAAAGTCCCGGAGATGGACATCATATCATCAACAATATCATTATTCGTCTGCGTCTCAGGAAGCGAAATTGCAGCCGGGTTCACCAAGCGATTATCAGGCTGCACAACACCACTGAAGTTGAGGTCAGGAGTGCTTCCGTTGCCAGGGAGTCTGTTGAGGATCCGATCGCAGTGGTCCAGGCACATGTCCGCTACATCCCAGTCCTCCTCTTCTCTGACACGACGTAATATACTCCGGAACATCTCCACATTGTTGATACAGGAGCGAGCTACGTCCGTGTCTGTTGTTTCCAGCGCGCAGCGGACAAGAAGAGTGGCGGTGGATGTGAGGTGGAAGGCACTGTCTGTGGCAGGGTTAGATATTGGTACCAGAGGATCTCATGGGTTCTAAGGGGCTATCTCATACATGGCAACCAGAACTCCTGGAAGTTCTCTTTCCGGAGTGACGAGATAAATTGAACGATTTCTTCAGCAGAGCGTCGGCATTCCGTCTGGAAGTAGCGCCGTGCCTCTGGGTTATCGGTATCTGCACTATTGACCTCCTATGGTTGACCTGTTAGGAATGCATTTGAAGCTGCGCAGTGTTAGAGACTTACGTTCAGTTCCACTCTGCTTACAAGCATCTTGACGGCCAGGAAGGCCAGCTGCAAGCTACATGTCCCAGAGATACGTTCCTCCGTGCTCGTACTTGCTGGTGACCTCAACCAGTCAGGAAGAGAATCCTCCCACATGTCGAGATCAGTTCTGATCTGTCGTAATCTCTTGGAGGTCTCGCGTGAAACTCGGTGTTGCAAGCCGTATACGAGTGGCATGAGCTCGCCAAGAATCTCCGTCAAGCGACACAGCGCAATGTGGCAGTGAGCGGCCCTCACGCGCTCATTGGTGCGACCATTCGGCGACAGTAAACCGTCGATTGTAGGGAGTGGGACATCGTATTGATTCTTGGCAATCTGGGGAGGTACACCGTGACCAAAGCTCCCCCTTTCGACTGAGTCAGCAACAATAAGAGACCGTACATAAAGGGACTCACCAGCGATCGTGTATCACGACACCCCACCATAATCGTATACGATGATCTTTCTCCCTCTGAGAGACCTTCCAATGGCTGGGATCTCGATTCAGGCCAAGGCAGTGAGCGAGAGATATCATTCGACCGCAACTGATAGCATTGCCGGTCATGGAGAATATTGGCCGCCCGGTTAGATCAATCAGAGCACAACTTATAGTCGACAAGCCCGGGGCAGAGAATTCCTCGTGGAGGGCGGCCACGGTCATATTGACTGCATATCGGACATCCGGTTTGGGGTGGCTGGCAAGCTTCGGCACGTGTTTCCAGTAGACAAGCGACATGGAATAGACCTGACATATAAGAGACGCAGGTGGTTCCCCTGGGACCTCCGAGATGTATGCCTCCCAGAAGCTGTCGCCATCAAAGATTGGGAATGCTACGTTGAACCTGTCTATAAAGCTGCAGATAGGAATCAGTACTTAGTTGTGTTAAGAGACGATCGAAAGCGTACAGCCTAACTAGATCATGCCTGAAAGGCCCGAGTATTTGTTCCAGAACTTCTTTCTGGTTCTCTCCAGGTGGGATGCCAACTCGCATGCCTTGTCTCCGCCTAGAGATAGTTGTATACAGGATGGGTTTTCTCGGATCGTTCGAGTAAACATTGTACGGATGGCTGTTAGGGTCCTCGTTCGTGTTGGAATGCTCTGGCGGCATAAACTTCTCGATTACCTGCGCATCATCTGCCACAACGGGACCAACGATATGAACAGATTCATTGTGAGGATCTTCAACTCCTTGCCGTCGCGTTTCGCTGCTGCGACTGTCCACTACGGAACTCGCGCGGGGTAGGGTGGAAGTACTTTCTCGTGGACGACTGGGAGGCGAATCGCTGTGGGGGGTACGCTTGCGCTTCTGGCCAGAGGGCATGCTTTCACTGGTATTATCAACGGACCATCTTTTGGGGTCGGGGCCATTAGCAATGGATGTATCGTGATTGGATTCTTCTTGGTAATGACAATCTGCTCCCTGGACTCGGCATAGGAGACATGACTGGCCTGGGATATCCACCGTGCATCGGGACTTGCGCTTCCGACACAAGTCACAAGCCCTGACTTTGTGAGATCTGTATGGCCTTGCGCCGGCGTTAAATCCCGGAGTCACAAGCTTTTGAGTAGCAGAGCTACTCTGAGCAGTCGCAGGTGGCATAACGACTCTTAAATGGGCTGCTTATTAATCCAAGAACGGCTATTGTTAGTCTTTGAGGACCCAATTGAGAGAGAGTCGCGTACGCGCAAACAAACTATCCGAGGTTGTCAAGGAATTGGCGCTTGAGGTGCAGGCGGCGAGGCAAATACTGTAAGGGCTGGCACACTTGACGAGTTTGGGTCATGAAAACCGACTAGCGCACGGTCAATGCAAGCGACATTGAACCAGATGATGTTAGTCGCGAAGTCGCACAGAGGCCCTCATAGTCCACGCTACTGTTCTGTGACTCAATCCGAGGGGGGTAAATCAAGACATATCCAAGGTGACAAATCGCGGAGGTCTCCTTAGCTTTTCTCCCAGACCAAGTTCCCATTTTCTTATCGGAAAGTGTGGGGAAGCTGAGTCAGCCTTCAGGACCAACCACGTGCCTTGGACGTGGCTCTCTATTTATATCCCATGCCTTGGGAATGCAGTATATCGTATGGATTCTTCCCCGCGATCGTGCTCGGTTGCTCGTTTCTCGTCGTTGTCTGGAGCATCGGGGATCTTACTGAGGGAGATCCACATTTCTGCACATCATTAATCCGAAACATTTGAGCTACGCCTGCGTCTCATCTCATGTACGCGCTGGCTCCAGATCATCGTTGCATTGGCGTTGGGAGACACAGCCACCGGGACGCTAAAGCTGGCGCCTCCGTCCTTCCACAAGCGCTTCGGTTGATTCTCCAAACTTCGCCCCTTTACTGCCTAGAAAACCCCGTGGCGATGTGCAATTGAATCCTATAGTATATTCTTTCCAGCAAATGTAGACTTTTATGACTCGATGACCATGGAGGAGGATGTTCGGCTGCCCAGTGCTGAGCGGCTCGATGGTCCTCATCACGACCCTGAGCAGCTTCCGAGTGCAGGCTCCAGCCAACAACAGAACGGCTCGCTTGGGAAGAGCCAATCGCGGTCAGGTGAGCTGATCTCATCTCTCTTCAACAGTTTACCTCGCACAGTAATTGAGCAGTAAGTTATAACGTTCTTCTTGGCCCCAACAGCTACTGCGGTGACTCTTGCGCCCGTCAGCAAAGACGTCTCTGGTACAACTTGTCCTTCAAGATAAGAACTGTTTTAACCGGCTATGCAGCATCCTTTATGTTGTCGACGCAAACACTTTTGCGTCTCTAGCCTTTTTGAACCGAAAATGGAGGCGGATCTCAGATTCGCCTCTATTATACTCTCACCATCTATCTCGTTGCCCATCCTTCTCTTTGACGGCAAAAGCCACTTCGGATGAAGTCACTTCGGATGACCTTGCTATCCTGAAGCTGAAGTTTGGGGCAGAGATAAGACGCAATGCCTTCGAGGTCTTCCTTAGACCCCACCAAACCTTGGTGAAGCTTATTTCAACATCAATGAGTTCTTCGACAGCTTTCCCACATGGAGAGGCTTTTCGTTTTGCTTTCTCACCCAGTGCTCAATTAGTACTCTGCATAAGCTCTTCGAGGATCGTTGTTCTCGATGTGGCATCTGGCTCAGCTGTAGTGAGACATGAACTCAAAACCTGGAGACGTCCGCTGAACGCTACCATCCTGGATGATGGTTCGCTTCTTGCTGTGGTGTCGTCTAGCCATCAAGTCAACATATACAGTTTATCTAACGAAGAAGCAAGGCACGTTCAAAATATCAAGTTGAATGATGTCCCACAGGCTCTAGCACTGTCTCCAACAGGCGGCGTTCTTGCCATCGCGTATACCGATAGGATCGAAGTATACGCAATTGGAGAAGGAACACTTGCGACCGAGCGAAGAGCCGTACGCTGTGCTGGCGTGGATTCCATTGCGTTTTCATCAGATGGGGTCATGCTGCTCGGTTCGTCTGGCGATAGCCAGAATACCAGTCTAGTCACTATCACAGTGCCGTTCTACACAGAGCCTGTTACCGATATCTCGGCCAGGGAAGCCCATACACGCATGTGGACCACTCAGATTTTATTTCCTGAGATTATACAAAGCTATAGTCACGCTTGCCTTCTTCCACTACATACCGAAGGTGACGGCAGTTGGATCTTGGGTTTTGATAAAGAGGCCGCCGCATTCAGGGCGATTGGGACCAACAATGTGAATTCTGGTACAGTATATTTCGTGAGTCCGACATCTGGAAATGGACTGCAGGAGTCTCCACCAATCATGCTGCCGACAGTTGATTGTACTGGAGAACTTGCCGCCCTAGGTTTCCAAGATTCCGGTCTCTGGGTATATGGCATACCGGACCGCCTTGATATTGCACCGTCAAGTACCTTGGCAGCCGCACTTTGTGCTTCGGACAATGGCCCAAGTCACCGAGCGGAGGAGGCGGTGTCCCTACCAGATAATGCACAACGACTGCAACACTCTATCGCCAAGCCGAAAATGCTTATCAGGGGTCATAAGATGAGCGATATGTCTGGGATAACTGCTGCTTGCTGGGTACGACATGCCGAGGCTCCGGCTGACCATCGTAGACTGGTGGCTGTGGCACCCGGCGGCATTAGCCCTCCGACAATTGGTGAAGAAGATGTTCCGGTTGATGGCGGACGAGTGCTACTTTTAGATTTCGAGCGATCACCGAAAGATGGGAGTTCCACTGAAATAAGCATCGAAATTGGCGAGACGGAGCCGAAGATGCTCCACGAACCCAATACCAGCTTGGACACAGAGGTTGAGCTGGAAAGAAGAAGAACGCGTTTGCATCGTGGCAATTCTTCCTACCGGGCCAGAACTGTTGCTCGTGAATCGTACCCAGCAGCTATTTCCATGAGCCAATCACCACCGTTAATCATTCGTCGAAATAGTTCTTACTTCTCTGTTTCCTCGAATGATATAGGTGATGGTGATACACCTCCGGTTCCAGACACTCCCTACGACAACACCCAGCCGCGTTCCCGAGATACACTGCGTCGTGCTGCTACCGCAGCGGCTACTAGTCGCACACGGTACAACCCACGATATCGTGACGAGTCACGGCGTGTTCTTGAGGCGAGACCGGTTCCTCCGATCTTTCAGGTTCCTCATGAAAGTGACGCCGATAACTGGGTCCCCCCTCCACCTCCCTATACTCGTGAACCCGATGCACCGCTTCCGGAGTATCTTAGAAGAACCCTTCTTCCCTCAGAACCGAGCCTGCACAAAGAGTCAGCGATGTACCAGATGGACTTCAAAGGTCTCGTACTACTCGCCTAGAGGATATGGCCGAGGAGCCTTTGCCTCGGACTCCTCTACAAAGACTGAATACCATCAGTGGATCTAGATTAGCCTCTCTAGTGCGAAGAACAACCAGAGCTTCAGAGGCCCCCGGCCTTAGCCGAACACAAAGCAACTTGGTCCAAAGAGGAGCCTCGGACCACCCGTACTCTCAGAATGGGGAGGTGCCCAGCGTGCCGTCGGCGCCCCTGCATATACAACCGCAGGCCATAGCCACTTCTCAAGAGGTTGACCAAAACACTGTAGGGAACCTTGACTCAACGAATCTCCATTATACTGCAGCTACAACGGCGACGATATTGCCAGCTCCTGTGCAGCAAGCATCGCTCCAGGAGACCCAAACTGAGTCCGTGGTGAGCCCAGGAGAACTTCTAGAATGGCAAGACGCTGTACCTGAAATTCCAGATATGCTGCCTAATCTTAATCATCCCTATTCCCTCTCGTCACCCAACCTACAATTCCCAGACCCCCAGTACGCCTCTCTGGACATCCCACGCGATTCATGGCTACGTACCGGGTACCATAGGTCGATGGGCCGGCGCCCGCAGTCGCAAGACATTCGGCAGGAGTCGCCAGCTATACCACCTCTTAATCGCCGGGCATCCACTGACCCTACACTCTCCACGAGCTCCCAACCGTCGAACGACCTCTGGAGGAGGCGTATAGAGGAATGGAACGAACGCACCATTACGAAAGAAATAGAAAACGAAATAAATGCATTGTGATGTAGCTGGCATTGCCATTGAGTGGCTTTCCCTCAGCAATTGGTCTCGGTATTTTCTTCCTCTTTCTATTTTCTCTCTCTCCGTGTCTCTCTTCGCACCACGTCATTTAGATATACCCAGTTAAACTGAATCAAGGCGTACAGCGGCTGATCAGCGTATATGGCTGCTGCGCAGCACACGAGACTAAACATATTCACTTAAAAGTGGCCTTTGCAAGGAAACATGAGTTACCTCAAATGGCTTATGTTGTTTATCTAACCATTCCTACCGTAGCGGGTCTCTATGCACAAATAGTAGAATGGAAGCCCAACCATGTTACCTGATTAAATGTCGACCCTTTCAAGCGTTGTTGTTCTCTCCTTTGCCCAGAGCCTTGTCCAAGGCCGCCTTGGCGTTGTCAGCAGCAGAGGCAGCCTGTTCTTTGCCCTTGTTCAAAGCATCGTTTGCGGTCTCGCCTGGTTTTTCTACTGCGTATGAGCATTATGTAGTGGAGTAGAGCAGAACAAAGCGTAAGTTTTAAATCCGTTACTTACCGTAGACTGTGTATTCGTTAGTTAAATCATCCCTATACACCAAAAAGAATCTTCAGGTTTGTACATACGTTTATTGATTTGATCCTTTGCGGATTCAGTGGTGTCGTTGAGACCCTTCTTGAGCTTATTAATGTCCATTCTGTTTTCTGGTGGCAATTGTGGTCTGTCAATTTACCATCAGAACTGCATGTATGACTAAGTGAGATACATACCGACTGAAGAAGTATATTCGAGAACAGAGGTATAGATAAACAAGATAGGGAAGAGTCTTCACCCAGCTACCCGAAGGTTTATATATCCAGGGGACCAGAGGACCAACCCAGACAAAGACAACCAGTATAACCTACTGGTTACGTATATAACTTCTGTCGATGCAACTCTGCGACATCGTAACCGTGGAATGACATACTTTCCCCCAAAGGTTGCAGTCCTAGTTTGATTTCCGAATGCAGCAATAGATGCATTCTACAAATGGATCGACCTTGGGCCTTGGCAACCATTGCCGGCTGTTATTGGCCATGGATGCGTAGTAGGTTAGTGTTGCAGATGCACATCGAATAGATGACGTTGTTCACTATTTCTCCAGGGGATTTCGTCATATTTTGAAGTTTGCCCTGAGTGATGCAGATTGATACCTGCGTCTTGTAGGTCAGGTTTAGCGGCGCCCTGATTGGGTTTGGCGGCCCGTGCCTTTTACTACCTTATCGGGGATTTGATCGTGGTCCATCGATGCATTGATGAGTATCGGAGAATTTTTTTACCATGCATACTAGGCAGAACTTCAATCTCTACGAAACCAAAGATGAATTTGGTGTTCACTCTAGATACATTTCCAACTGAAAATACTACGGTGATTACTGGAAGTGCACACTGGTGATAGATGAGCAATTGGGATATGTATATCTTTGGACAAGCGCTATCCTCTACCGATATTCACTGGAAGAATTTTCAAAAATACATTCTAAACCTCTAGATACATATCAAGGACTGCTATTAGTATGAATATTAAGAGAGTACAACACTAACCTGAACACGTAAAGTAGAGAGAGAGAGCCCTAGGTGATATCCAGCTACTCGGCCGTATTGTTGCTGAAGGGATTGATCCGTTGGACTTCAGCTTTCAATTTCCCAGATACTCATATTAGATTCGAATACATACTATAGTAGCTATAATACCCCGGAGCTCGGCTACGTGTTTCTTATCTTGATATAGAGGCTTGGAAAGAATATGTCATATAATCGGGGTGAAGCTGGCATGCGACTGCCAGTCCAAGGAGTTGGGTATATAATCATCACACTGTCTTGGCTCATCTTCTGGACATAACCCCAGACGAGGTTGAAACCCAGGTACGGCTGGTGTACTCAAGTATAGAGGTGAGCGAAGTTTTGCAGACTTGTTGGTGATGTGACTATGCCGGTTCACTAATTCTGCGTTTCTTTTCATTGATCTGAGATGGTATTACTCTAGATAGAGCATTTTGATTGTCTGATTCGCATGTTATTCTCAAGTTCAAGTTTCGGTAGCCACGAAAATAAAAGCCTCTTTTTTCCAGTAGTCATTATTCAAAATCGTATTAATTCATGGTATCGAGTATAAAGTTCACAAGCAACGAATTCCAAACACGCTCGAAGTACACAACCATAATCTGAAAGCAAGTATACTGGCTTAGAATCTCTTCAGCAACCCCCTCCGCCACAGCCTCCTCCTCCTCCTCCCCCGCCACCACAGCCTCCACCTCCGCCTCCCCCACTGCTACCCCCGCCGCACCCTGCACTACCACCTCCTGATCCACACCCGCCTGCTGCTCCGCCTGCCCCGCCAGCACATCCGCCGGCGCACCCCCCTCCCATCCCACCACACCCGCCTGCCGCAACACTGCCTCCGCAGGTTCCTGCAGCACAGTTGCCATGGGCCCCGGAGACGAAGCTCATACAGCCTGGATTTGAAGCATATGCATTGGAGTGCACGCAGGGTCAGCCACGTACGGGCGTAGTAGGGCACATATATCGGATAACCGTATGCCATGGGAAGGGCATAAAGACTGGCGTCGGAAGCACGGTCCTGTTCCTTGTTGCCTTGTTTGCGATCTCGCTTCTCTGCACGACGACGTGCCTTTTCGTAGTTGCTTTGAAGCTTCAAGTGCTTCACATGTCGAGGATTCAAGCCGGACCGTGTCTTCTTTGTTTCCGCTGGGACGGCACTGTGCGCGGAGATATGGGGGTTCTTGTCCGGATTCGAAGATATATCTGGCCGATTGTGGAGATTGGCGGCCGCTTCACGCGCTCGGGAGGTTGACGGGGAGACAAAGATGCCGTCGCTGAGATCCGGAGCTCGAATAGCTTCACAGTACCAGCAAGTGCACTCGCTGTAGATATCACCTTTGGTGAGCTTCTTGTACATTTTGCTAGTCCATTCGAATCCATCCGAAAGTTTAGTTTCTGCGACTTTATCGTCGTGATCAATAAATTTCGCAATCCTGGTGTGTTGCCGTGTTGTAAAGATGGAATAGTCAAAGTACCTTGAAGGCGACAGTTGATGGGTATGCCAGGCGAGATCGACATCCAGAGTTGGGACAGCCATGTTGCGTGGGTTCCGAGCCATGATTTCGAAGAAAACTTCATATTTTTTATCAAACGGTCCATGGTTGCTTTCACGGTAGGCGAGTGAAGCCAATCGATATTGTCCATCTTTTGAACAAAAGTCCCTTGTCGAATGACAGCACCAACCAGGTCAATAGCGAAGGGGCTGTGATTATCCCAATAGCGAGCCATCATCCGACGGAATGCCACCTTCTCTTCTGGCCATAATGAGAGAATGACTGAATCTGGGTTGGCCTTTCGCATGGTGTCCCGGCTCATGATGCTAGACTGTAGCGTATTGCGTAACGCCGTCATTGTCCTGCAGTTATCGTCCGTTGGGTCAGTCTGCGAAAGGAGACCGGTGCCTATCGCCTTGATTAAGCGATTAGGGAATATGGACTGCCTCGTCTTTCGAGTCGAGACAGAGACAGCTTTTGGCACACCCCTGACATCGTAGAACGTTCCCGGCATCGGCACGTCCGAAGCCCAAAAAGCCCTAACATCTTTCCGAAACTTCTCGATCTTTAGGGTCTCGTGTGTGACTTGGAAGTTACAGACTGAACATGTCGTTTGGAAATTTTTATCTGCGAGGCCACGGCAGCTGTTAAATGCTTCATCGAATGGGTAAGATATCCGAGCTTCGGTCCAGGGCACGGACAGCTCGTGCTTACAGCCAGGACAAGTGAGGGGCTTCTTCGATGAACACTTTAGATTGTCCCAGGGCAGACCGGTTTTCTGCTGAAATTGGGCTAACGCTGCCTCTCCAGCGTTGTATTCCATGGTTTGATCGTCGATACAGGAGTTGATAATTTCCCACGGGAAACCGGCTGTCCACAAGTCCATGGCACCTCCCCGAATGCAATCTTCAAGAAAGACCCTAGGGTTCAGCATATGTGCATGCCACACCATTAGAATATCTGATGAAGAAGCCTGTCAGCAACTTGCGATGGTCTATCAAGGCCGCTCCAAGGCTTCACTCACCTAGAGGGGGCATTGCCTTTGGAGACCAGTTGTACGATTTCGCATGCTCGGTAATTAAGTCATAACTGTCGTCTACCAGGTCACGGCGCTTGAGAAACCGTCTAGGGGATTGAATACACTTCTGCCACCAAGTCGTGTAGCGGTCGACGGCCCTGGCTGTGTACACAGCCCATCGCTTTTCTTTGACACGAGCAAATGCCTCATGTGTAGTAGCTCCAAAAACATCTGGGTCAGGATCATTGATATTGAATAGACCGTTGATGTTAGTTATGTTATCGCGTAGATCGGCGAGTGCTGCTAAGAACTTGAGATGAGCAATACATTGGTCTTGGGTGACTGTCGAACAAACAGGCGGACCAGCCGTTTGGAACAAGTTCAACGGCGGTATTACTAGGGGAGGCCCATCAACCTGATCGTACGCTGGAGGTTCAACTTCCGCGACGTCTTCTGTGAGCTTTTCGGAAGGAGACGATTTCATCTTGCTTAAACGACTGAAGATTCATATACTTTAGATATCATATTGCGGGGGAAAAAAAAAGATTAATAGGTATTCGATCAGCTTTGAAGAAGCCGTGCTGCTTTATACGTAATCTTTACACTCCTATATAAGAACCCTGTGATGTAAGAATTTGGAAGATGGCTTAGTGATGCGTCGCCGGGCAAACAGTAAAATGGGGGCGATGATCCACGGATGAGCGAATCAAAGATTAGGGATACCAACATAAAGGGTTATGAAGAACACTTCTGCATCCACGGAGAGACATTGTTTCTAGAAGTCGGGCAACCCATTAGTGTGGCATTGCAGCAGTGATCAACAAGCTTTTCCTTTCATGACCAGCAACCATTGGGATGGTCTCCTAGCGGCAGTGCAAGGCTTAATGCCTATCATGGGGCAATGAGCGACACAGCCTCGGGAATACGATGTGTGGTGCTTTCGGGGGTTGATCCCTAGCAAACTGGGTAGGATTTGACGACAATACGAAGCGGTTCCTAGCGACGGTCGGCTAACAAACCCGTTGTTCTAGCGGCGTTCCACCATGGCATGGAAGTATGTGATAAGAATAAGATCTCAGGAGATGCGGAATGGGGGATCTACAATGCGGCGAGGCGGAAGAATGCGGCTCATATGCTCTTTCACTTGAAATAAACTTGTCAAAGTCACTTGGACCATGACAAGGTAGACCAGAAAAATCACGAGTCGTCGAGTGCTGCGTGCACCTTGGATCTTCGAGGGTAGAACATGAACATGAACCAAGGGACTGTCCGACTATATCTCCTCCTCATTATGCCTCCGTTATCATCACGTGCGGCGGGCAACCACGTGAGAGCGAGATCGGACAGCTTCTCAATCGCCTCCCCCCCACTGTTGTTACTCATCCATCGCTGAGGGGACCTGATCATCCAGTCAACCGAGTTGGCGAACGGTAGTTTGAATAATCCATATTACTATTTGGGGTGACATTTATTCCCTGTACCATTAGCCTATTGTTTTATTATTATCTGTCCTTCCTGGGTTTGTGTGGAAATTGTGTGGTGACTAGTCACGTCAAAACCTTTTTTTTTCTGCCGTCCGAGCTTTATCGGTCGACTCACCCGCAACCAGCCTGGCGTCACTCGGAGCACTGCCCAGCGGAATCGGAGGCGGGAGCCTGCAGGGGGAAATTCTGGAGCCAAGTGCAGGGAATAATGCTCCTGCTGCCACCAGTCCCGTAATGGGAGGTGTCAGCCATCCTTCTGCTTCGGCTACTGGCGGGCCCGATGGCGTGGGACCAGCCAGGAAGCGCACTGTCGCCATGGCGGGGTTGGACAGTTCTCCTGGCAGTGTCGATGACGTGGAAGACAATGAGCTTCGTGAGGAGAAGAAAAGGCAGCCTGTGAAGCGTGCCTGCAACGAATGTCGTCAGCAGAAGGTGAGCACCTGAACCATTCAAGACTACACTGTTGCCCTCACGGGTCAGACTAATTCATACTTGGGTACGGCAGTTGCGCTGCGATGTAGTTCAAGACCCATGGATGGACTGTTCCCGTTGTCGTCGCTTGAGACTTGATTGCAAAATCGAGTCCAACTTCAAGAGAATCGGGAAGCGCAGTCGCAATGCGGAGATGGAAAGGGAGATCATCGAGCTGAGGAAGCAGATTGCCAATGTCCAGGCGAATGCTACCACGTCCATGCCCCAACAACCACCGTCTATACAATCTTCCCAACACACTCCCAAACAGGAGCCTTCTAGCCATGTTAGTCCGGCTGGCGTTTATCACACGCCTTCTGGCATGTCTGCCGATCAGTATATGGGCTCCCACGAAGCAGTTGCATCGCTTTTAGACCTACGGTCAGGCTTCGATAGTTCTAACTATATGAGGAACGGGAGCCACAACTTTAAACGGATAGAAGATGTCGTCGTTGTGCCGGAGAGGGTGACAGAACTATTTGATCTGTAAGTCTCGGTTGCGATATGGTGCCTTGGGGAGATGTCCTAATGCTGCCAGGTATTTTACGTTTTATCATCCTTTTCTTCCATTCCTTGAACGAGGACAGTCGCCTGATGAATATTACAATGCGTCACCCTTACTTTTCTGGACTATTATTAGCGTTGGAGCCCGGCGTTATCAGCCCGATACTCACCTTTTAAACTCCCTCGCAGGCCCCGTTTCGCGACTGGTATGGAGTACGCTGGCGGACATTCCACAAAGCTATCATGTCGTGAAAGCGCTCTGCTTGCTTTGTACATGGCCATTCCCCACGAGCAGCACCTCGACCGATCCCACCTTTATGCTTTGTGGAATGATGATGCAGGTGGCCATGCAGCTCGGTCTACACCGCCCGTCATATGCTCAAGATTTCAGTAAATTCAGAGTGGAGCTTATTGAAGAAGAACTGAAAGATAAAGTGAGGACGTGGGCGATCTGCAATATTGTTGCTCAACGGTATGTCTTCACTCATTGCTCTAAATCTCCGGGGTCATCTTTATCCTGACAGGCGCCATCTAGGGTTGCGACCGGGTATGGGCAGCCACCGTCCACTTTGTATGACTGGACACTTTCAAGCGAGTCACTAGATCCAAACTACAAGTTGCCGGAAGGTATCCGTGCGCGCCTTCAGATCGAAAAGCTCTGCGACAAGGTCACCAGAGCACTCTATATCAACCACCGAGACCCTGTTGGGCTGTGTAATGACCAGGAACGATCGACGCTGATCTCGTTCTTTTCTCGGGATTTCGATGAACTCGAGTCGCAGCTGAAGGCTCAGAATGATTGTGAGCCTTGCCCATGGAGACTTGATTGAGAAACATACTAATCTGCCCAGGTATCACCGATCTTTATCTTCGTGCTGCCAACCTGCACCTACATTTGTCGGTCTTTTTCGACGATACTACTGAGAAGGACTACCGTGATCGTCTTCTTTCTTTGTATGTTGCAACCAGAACATTCCTGGAGGCTGCGATGAACCTGGAAACGGAGGTTGGGCCGGTACTCTCCTACACGCCGTATTACATCTACCAGATGATGGTAGCGGCAGGCTGTACGCTGCTGAAGCTTGGCACGAGCTTTTTTGCGGCTCACATAAACATGGATTATACCAAGACTCTTTTCAACCGGACTATTTGGGCTATCCGGGGAGTGTCAGTGTCTAGTAATGATCTGCCGGAGCGGCTTGCCGAAGTTCTAGCCCAGATGTGGAGGTTGCAGAGTACGCCAACTCCCAAGCCGTCCACCGACAACTCCGAGATGGACGATTCCTTGATGCTGAAAGTCCGGTGCCGCATGAGTATGTCGCTTCTTTTCGACTCGGTGTGGCGATGGCGAGAAGACGCGCGGACGAAAGGTCGAAACCTCGAAGGTATGTTTGCTTCAAGCGCAGACGCGCTGTGTAACCAAAGACTAATCCGAAATGCAGCCTACCTTAAGAACCCGACCAACCCAGACTCTAACGCCGAGTCCTCTGCAGCGTCGTCTGTTGGGGCTGCACATACTTCCAACTCGACGCCTGGTATTGGTGGAGATCCTAGCCTGGCACCTGCACCTATGCTTCCGCAAGCCACCTTGAGTGTCCAGTCTGGTAGCAGCGTCCCGGGACTCCCCAGCGGGCTCATGGAGCCCAATTACGAAGTTTTTGACCCATTGAATTGGCTGCTGGATGGGCTGGTCGATTTACCATACTCATATTCTACGATTTCAGGGATGGAGGCTCAAGGTATTGCATAGCCTTGTCCTACAATCATTTGTTTTGCTACCGTGTTACGATTACTGGCGTTTTAAGGCTGGCTTACTGCATATTCCTGCGTGTATTTGTATATATACCCGAGGAGTCTGGTCGAACTGTTTGAATAATGCATTACTGCTCTTCGAGACTACCGACCTGGACGATTTTCAGATGAGAACAATTAACGAAGAGACGATTATCAAGATTGGCGGTTGAATGAGAGACGTACAAAGTAGTTGTATGCAAGATAGCGGTGCATCCATGGTACGATAAGTTAGATTTTGTATGATACTAGCAGTGCCAACTATTGACTATGGGGATACCTCTATAAATACAATGTCTTATTAAGTACACCCAAGCTTATCCAAGTTGGCCGATCAGCACCTCCCGTCAAGACTTCACTAGCAGTTCTTCGGCGAGGCTTAGCCATGGTACTAAAAGCACTAATCCTTAGCGGAGGGTCTGAGATCAAAAATGGACAATATACGACATTAAGAGTGGGTTATCTATATGCATAAATACTACCTTACCTTCCCTTTAATATAACTACGCCGGTAGCCTAACGAACTAGTGCTTATTCTTTAGAAGTTCAAAGGGCATCCTATAAGTAATGTACAATATCCTCTGACCCCAGTTCCAATCCTACCCAGCCTATACTTAGCCTCTCTTCTCCGACATATAACAAGCATGCAACGCGGAACATCTCCCCTAACGCCCGAATTCGACGATCTCGTCAACGCCCTCCTAGCCGAATGGCACGTCCCAGGCACGTCAATCGCCATCATCGATGGACCGGATACCTTCACTAAGGTATATACATCCTCAACCACTGTATACATCAACCAACCAAATAACTTAAACCCAGGGCTACGGCATATCCAAATACCCCAACACGCCAGCCACCCCACAAACCCTCTACTACACAGCCAGCACCACCAAATCCTTCACAGCAGCAGCCCTATCCCTCCTCATCGACGACGCCGCCAACACCAACACCACCACCACCACCCAACAACCCCAACCCCTAACCTGGACAACGCCCCTCTCATCCCTAATCCGCTCCGACTTCGTCCTCCCAGACGCCTACGCCACCCAACACATCACCCTCGAAGATGCCCTCTCCCACCGAACAGGCCTCCCAGAGCACTCGTACCATTTCCGGCCCGACAACTCATGCACCCCCAAAGACGAGGCCCGAAGACTGCGCCATCTCCCCATGACAGCCGCCATCCGCACCAAATACATGTACAACAGCTTCATGTACACGGCCGTTTCGCACGCGATCGAAACCCTCACCGGCCGCGACTTGGGCGTCTTCCTCCGGGAAAGAATCTGGGCTCCGCTCCACATGGACGCGACGTATTGGACGCTCCGTGATGCGGTGGCCAGTCGGCCGGATGAGCTGGCGGGCGCGTATGTCTGGGATGCTTCTTCTTCTTCTTCTTCTTCTTCTTCTTCTTCTTCTTCTTCTTCTTCTTCTTCTTCTTCTTCTTCTTCTTCTTCTTCTTCT
>NW_015378277.1:0-52150 GCF_001204775.2 Aspergillus nomiae NRRL 13137
TCCACATATTCTTTCCACTGTGCTCTTAGATTATCCGGAAAATACAGGTCCTTCGACGGCCACTTCATCTCCTCCAATGTTCCCTGTAGCCGCTTAGTGAAGTCGGTTTTCATGTGATCTCTCAATGCAGATGCTAGCTTTCCGATATAGTCGACCAGGTGAGGGGCAGCCCCTTCTGCTGCAGGCTGAGCTTCTTTCAAGGATTGGACGATGGTCCTTAGCCGGGTATATGGCTTGATGGCCAATTTGGGTGAATGTTGTATGCTTGTTAAGGCTTCCTTGCTGTATATCGTCTTAGCGGCCCATGCTCTGTTTTGACGCGATCACTGCTTCAAATACCTCAATTCCTCCGCTTCCTTGAGCAAGGACACATATCCTTTTGACAGCTCCAGCTTACGCAGCTTTTCTATACTCGCTTCAAATCGCTTTGCCGCTTCGTCGCTCGCATCTGACCCAGTGAGGGCTTTCAACCGCCTATCGATATCCGCCTGGTGCTCATTGAACGCTTCGGCACGCTTTCGAGTGGCTTCGGCATGGTCGCTAGAGGCCTTTGTCGCTTTCGATAGTGCTTCCTGTGCTTCTGCTAACTATGCCAAGGCCGTCAGATAATTTTCTGATTAGGCCATGTAGTGATAGACATAAGCGAGACAATAATACCTGCTTTCGTTGGAGCTCATGCTGGGAGCGAAGACTAGACAGCAATGAGTCAAGACTTTCGAAATCGGCCGACACCTGAATTTTGTCGTTTAGATAATCTTCGACCCTTGTTCGTTCATGCGGAGATAGCGTGGATGTTGGAGTCGCCATTGTCAGGTAATGTTGGAGAGGGGAATGAAATGTAAGGTGTTGCGAACAATGACCACTCCGCCTCCGGACGAATTAAGTTGAATTGCGGGAAAGCGGAGCTCAGCTCCATGCAGCTTCAGCTTCCGCCTACCGCCACTACCTGTTTCTGTCAATGAATTGGCCACCATGGAGCCCATTACGTGGGTGAATACAATATACGTAACGTCGAAGATATTATCAAACTCAAGCACAACATGTCTAGCCCGGCCAAAAAGCGCAAAAGAGAGGTCGCAGTCTCATCCCCCCAGCGCAGTCGAAGCATAGCGTCATTCTTCAAGGGCCAAGCAGCCAAGCAAGCTGATAAGGCGGAGCAGAGTCAGTCCACTGTGCCTGAAGATACAGACCAAACTCTTTCCGACGAAGCTCTCGCCCGCAAGCTCCAAGAAGAATGGAACCGGCAAGATGCTGCCCCGCCTTCGGAAACTCAGACGCCAACTGGTGAGCCCATTGCGACACCGTCGAACACCAAAGACGACGATCTAGGGCCGTCAAACAAGACACAGAAGAGAAATACACTATCATTGCAGTCTTCTACCGGCACAGAAGACATCGTTTCTCTTGCAGTTCCTTTTGATCAGAGTCCCTTGACGTTCGACTCAACCAAATGGGCAGAAGAGTTAAAAGGGCACTGGGCTGCCACAGGTGGCGATGCTTCATATGCCGTCTTAACCCGAGCCTTTGTACTTGCAAATGCCACGACAAGTCGCATCAAAATTGTGGATACACTCGTTAACTTCCTGCGTGTGCTTATCGAAGCCGACCCTTCGAGTGTCCTCCCCGCAGTATGGCTAGCAACCAGCTCAATCTCTCCACCGTATGATGAGTTAGAGCTAGGACTCGGTGGCTCTTCTATTTCAAAGGCTTTGAAGAAGATCTATGGCCTGAACAGCCAAGGACTTAAATCGCTCTATGATAAGCTTGGAGACGCCGGTGACGTGGCGTTCGAAGCTAAAAAGAGGCAAAGCTTCACGTTAATGAAGCCCAAGCCATTGACGGTCAAAGGGGTATATCAGTCACTGCAAAAGATTGCCATGAGCAAGGGCACAGGGAGCCAGGAAAACAAACAGAGAATTGTCGAGAAACTGTTACAGGATACTAGGGGTGCGGAAGAAAGCCGGTATATCGTGAGGACGCTCGTCCAAAACTTGCGAATAGGAGCCGTGAAGACTACCATGCTCATCGCACTCGCCCGCGCTTTTCTCTACTCTAAACCGGAAGGGGCCGATTTTGCTGTCCGTTCGCAGCAAGAGTTGGCTCGTCTTAAAAAGGAAGAATTGGCTGAGATTTACAACAATGCAGAAGAGGTTGTCAAGGCGTCATATGCTAGACACCCTGATTACAATGATCTAGTTCCCTGTTTGCTCGAGATAGGGGTCACGGAAGAACTCCTCGTACGATGTGGCCTACAGCTACATATACCGTTGAGGCCAATGCTAGGCAGCATCACCCGGGATCTCTCCGAGATGCTGACAAAACTTCAAGGACGGGACTTTGCCTGCGAATACAAATATGACGGGCAGCGTGCCCAAGTGCACTGTGACGGAAATGGCAAAGTATCGATATTTTCTCGTCATCTGGAAAATATGACAGAGAAATACCCGGACCTGGTGTCCCTGGTCCCACAGATTAGGGGCGAGAGCGTGTCGAGCTTCATACTAGAGGGTGAAGTAGTCGCCGTTGACCAGGAAACAGGGGAACTCCAAGCCTTCCAGATTCTGACCAATCGAGCCAAAAAGAACGTTGATATAGGGACTATCAAGATTAATGTTTGTCTCTTTTCATTTGACCTGATGTACCTGAACGGAACCCCTCTGTTGGACCGATCTTTCCGCGAACGTAGAGAGCTTCTACGAAGCTTATTCGTGGAAATCCCCAGCCGGTTCACATGGGTAAAGAGCTTTGATGCCACATCTGCCGATTCGGAGACCGTCCTGGAATTTTTTAAAGGTGCAACTGATACCAAGTGCGAAGGCATCATGGTCAAGGTGCTCGACAATGTGTCGAAGTCAAATAATTCGGAACCATCGGAGACCCCAAACGACGATATAGACAAGCCGGAATCAAAACCCACGAAAGGAGGCCGCCGAAAGGCCTTACTTTCCACATACGAACCAGATAAAAGACTCGAATCCTGGCTTAAAGTCAAAAAGGACTACAGCACCTCATCCGAGACCCTTGACCTGATCCCTGTAGGGGCCTGGCACGGACAAGGCCGAAAAGCCAAATGGTGGTCACCCATCCTTTTAGCCGTGCGGAATCCCGAAACCGGCAGCCTCGAAGCCGTCACGAAGTGCATGTCCGGCTTCACGGACAAGTTCTACCAGGCCAACAAGGATAAATATACCGAAGGCAGCCCCAACGTGATCTCACGGCCCAGTTATGTCGAATACTACGGCGAGCCGGACGTCTGGTTCGAGCCGCAGGAGGTGTGGGAGATGGCCTTTGCAGATATCACGCTCAGCCCGACTTACACGGCTGCCATCGGGCTGGTGAGCGACGAACGAGGTCTTAGTCTTCGGTTTCCGCGATTTCTTCGCGTCCGGGAGGACAAGTCCATTGATGAGGCTACCACGTCAGATTATCTGGCCTTACTTTGGAGGAAGCAATTCGAACGTTCCCAGAAAGAAGAAGTAGAACCCCCTGCTCCAGATGCCGAGTTAGAATAGCAGGAGGAGTGAGGGTGGCGCGTAAGCTTCGATTCAGCAGATATGGTACCGGTTGGATCGACCGGAAACGGACAGTGTATCAGGCACAATATATCGCCATAATAGTTCCATCCTGGGTGATGAGTATATTATATAATAAGAGCACTACACTCATGATCCCCCAGATACCCGTTCTATATGAAATCGGCCACTTAGTGTGTTATCGACATGCCTGTAGATTAAATGGATAATAGCCACGTGATAATAAGGTTGAGTCTTGGCTAATCCCGATATAGAATGACATCGATCACATGCATAGCGCTAATCCTAATTCGGGATGGTTGGAACGCGAAATAGCCACGGGATCTGAGTTCGACGCGTCGGTTGTCGCGTGTTGTTTTCCTTAATTTTGTGTGTGGTGCGATTTTCAGAGTGGGGTCATCTTCGGGTCTTTGTTACCAAACCCACGGATTCGTTGCAGGTTGAAAGCAATGAGGTAATTGATTATTGACATGTCAATTGTATGTACAGTAAAATTCAAATAGAAAAATTTTTGTAGTAAAGTTTCGTATATGGGTTTCACCCAGAGATCACTGGTAATAACCAAGAAATGGTAAAGAGCGTTCGACAATTAATTGAAACAGGTGGTGAGTAGGCGAATACATAAGGAATTTGCTAGCGGAATCGATTAAACGAGACATAAGAAAGGGTATGTATGAGCAGCAATGCATGATTCTGTATCAGTCAACACTGGGGTTAAAGCTGTAAGGGATTTGGAAAGTCGAAAGGGGAAGAAGGGGAAACGAAGAGAGATAGATAAGAGTGAGGACCGACGATCAAGACATTGACCGAACATGAGATAATCACAAGCTGTGCGTACGTGAGTCATAAGTAGTCGTGAAAAGCATAAACAAGCAGAAACGATTCTTTTGGCCCGAAACAATGAGCTCAAGGTCGCAGCTCTCCACCAAGTTGCAGGACAACACCCGCTTGCTTGGCTCTCGTCTTGGGGCTATCTGCACCGGGAGGCAACAAGTTCTCCAAGTGAGACCTTCTTCTGTCCCTGGCTGTTAGCGGGGTCTTGGCAGGGCCTCCAGGTGTGCGGCCACCCCAGGCAGGTTGCGCTGGACTAGGTGTCACATTTACAAAATCAGCGAAATTGAATTGCTGGTTAGGAGTGCTGAAATTTGGGAAGACACCACCACCTCCAGGTGTCGGAGTCAGGGAAGGCAGAACAGCATGCTGACTTGGCGGGGTGGATGGGGGAAACTCCCGACCATGAGCCTTCGCAGCGACACTGGCTGGGGTAGGGGAGTTGGCCAAATACAGCAGCAGATCCGCACCATCTTCATGCCGTGTAGTTCGATCATTTCGAGATAACCGAGCATGCTTTGGCGGCGGAGTTCGAGGAGGTGAGGAGCTCACCATGGAGCTCACATTTTGGAAGCTGTGGATTGGAAGGTCCGGATCGTTATCTTCATCCGACTGGTGATGGTATGCCGGAGAGGATAACTCGGGAATTGTAGCCGTCTCACTGACAAAGGGAAGATGACGATTCACGAGGTGACGGTTGAATCCTGGGGACGATTCGGGCAGTTGATAGGAGCTTTTCCATGACGATCGGGGGATTTTAGCCGGGTGGTCTGCGATTGAATCCGACCGGAGACGTTTTCGGCTGGCGGATAACATCGGCTGCATCACTCTGGAATCGAAGGTCACAGCATGTCTATTACGAGACGACCGGGGCAGTTCTTTCGAGTACATCGCGGTCCGTAAGGGGGGAGAGGTCATCGGGGTCTCGCATCGACTCTGGGAGATATCGGAAGAGGAGTCGGAAGGCTTGTCGCTTCCTACAAGACTGTTTCGGCCACCATTCTGGTCCAAGCCGTGAAGACGACCATTCTGGTACTTGACCTTGGCAAGACCCAAGCGATCCTGAAGGCTAAGGGATACCTAACGCCAGAGCGACGAGTCAGTCAAAATTTTTCCAAGCCACGCAAGCCGCGGAAGATATGGTACAGCGTTCATTGAACGCAGGAGTGTCGACATACCTGAGCGATGTCAATTTTGCGGATCGTCTTCTCCGATTTGGAAGGCTGAGGGAGAGCCATGGGTTCTGTGCACAGCAGGAGAAGGATTCACTGGATGGAAACAAAAATGGCCGTGAACATGGAATCCGCCGTCGGTCAATGCAAGGTCTGGGAGCTAAGTGAAGAAGAGGCTTGTGAAGTCACCGAGGAGTGAAGGGCGGCTGAAAGGTGGAGAGGGATGAAGGGAGAAGAACGAATAACGAAAGTGAAAATGGAAGCCAACCCAATTGGAGAGCGGAAGTTTAGGCTTAGATCGCTTTAGCTGAGCGAGACTAAGAAAGCAGGAACTCTGGGGGAAATGGATCTCAGATTAGCCGTAATTTTAGCATGGAAGTACTAGTTCAGTGAAAGAGAGAGAATTTCCAAAAAAAATTAAATTCCAAAATTCCATCTCGAGGAGGGGAAAAATCAGATGGGGCGCCCTTTTTGAGGTCGCGATGTTGGTTGCCCTGGTGTGGATCTTTGAAGGTCCCAAATTCGTCCCTGCTAACGTGCCAATGCCCCAAAAACATCCAATCGCTCCCGGTCGTCTTGTCCTTCCACTACGGAATCGGGACATTCGGTTCTCCATGGATGTATTTTGTTGGAATATATGGAGGTGTTTCAATAGTACCCGATACTTCTGAGGTACTTGAGAGGTACACATATACACAACTCTCTAATAGTAGTAGGTAGCTCTACTCTCCCCTTACGTTCGTCCACTTTTTTTTAGTTTTATTGTCTATTTTATTTTATTTTTGGCTTGCCCTAGACATTCCCAGAAGAAGGATGAGGAATACCTTGACGTCTTCTACCTATTACTTGATAAGTATGCATGGCACCCCCGATTTCTTCACGTCGTTCCTCAACCTAGTGTTTCTTCACGAAACCAGCTGCCAGCATACCTGAGTGAGAGAGATGAGCCTGTACTTCAACTACGTACTTACGATCTCCAGACGACGCAGAATCAATCGACTTGGAATGTCCCGGTCGGTATGCAACCAAAATCTCCGATCCATTCCCAATTCCCTCCCTTGATCTGGGCATTCATCGGCCCCTTCTTCCCAGCATCTCCTGCGACCATCTCATCCTGCAAGGAACAAAGAGAGTAATGATGTTCATACAATTGAGACTCCTCATACCGAGTAAATAAGCGTTGCCGTGCCAGCAGAGAAGCCGGGCGAACCGTTTTTGGTTCGGAAGCCACCTATCGATTCTCGATAGAGGACATGAGTACATATCTTCACGCACATACACACTCTCTCCCTTTTTCCTACTTAGCGACCGCAAAGTACCGACCGATCGGGTTTCAATTAGACTTTCTCTCCCTCTCTCTCTCTCTTTGTTTCAGAGTTAGATCAATATGTACTATGACAGTCAACAAGGGGATCTGGCCGCATTGACTTCTGTCAACCATCGTCCCTGTCTGAGACACATTCATCCCTCGATGTGTGGTGAGGAGAGACAGCGGCTCAACGGCGTCGGTGGCATTCCGATGGTAAGACATCGTTTGCTTGAGTTTGCAAGCTTGACAGCCTGAGGCATGACGCTCTCCTTCTTCAGCCTGGACTTTCAATCCACCCCTTTCCTTATCTTTTTCGCCAGCGTTAGTGCTCACTTGTTGCCCACTGCCAAGAAGCATTAAGCAACTTCAGGAGGTGGGGTTCGGTGAGTCCTGCAAATGATAGGAACCAACAAACCCTAAGGGTGGAAAAGAAGAAGGAATAATAATATTAATAATAAGTCATAAATATAATATATGGGAGGGATACAGGCATCTGACGAGTTATTGAAACACTGGGATTGGAGAGGTAGCAAACAGTGGACAAGGACGGAGCGAGGAGTGACGTGGACTGCAAGCGGCAAAGAAGAGGTACTAGTACAGAGTAGTTACCGAAAGGCACTGTGTCAATAATATAACATACAATTGCTCGAGAAATCAAAGATATTTCACTCGCACGAAGTATATCATTGTGTACGAAGCCAGTTGAAAAAGAAAAATGAATTGATACAATGGTTGGCGTTGGAGAAGGAGAAGGGACAGATAAACGACCATGGAATGGATCCCATTCGCACTAACTACCAAGATCGCTAGGTTATTCAAGGTCTAGGTCCGTCACTATTTTCGGTCGGGCTTCATTCTAACCAGCTGGAACTTGATTGAACTTGGTCAAGGTAGAAGTACTAAAGAGATTTAGCCACGGGAGCCTTTCCCAAAACAACTCGGTAAGAATAAAATCGAAAAAGAAAAAAGGAAAAGGAAAAAAGAAAAAAAAGAAAGGGACTAATCAGAGATAAGAGATCAGAAAAGAACACAATATGAAACCAAAATTTCTTTTTTCTCAAACTAAGCCCTAGAAACACGGGTCAGGAACGTTTTCTTTTTCAACCTTGAGTTTCAAAAGAAGCTTCTACCGAGTATGTGTCGTCAATTCAACCTCTGAGAACAATGGGACGAGAAAAGTCTTCGATCCCCTGTAAAACCCAAGAATGCCGTGCCTAATAAGTCCAGCGGAGACAAATTTAGCAGACGATCTGATCCACTCATAAATAGGTAGTGAAACTCGAGATCCCTTATGGTTGGCCAGTGAGATGCCGCCGACGTAACACCTCCTTGTCTATACGCAACAGCGTCGCAGTGGGTCATCATCGCCCTTTTACATGCTTTCCCAGGTTGTCGCGCTCGAGAGGGGAAATAGGAAAAAAAAACCTGGAAGTCTGTCTGATAGCTGCATCCTAAGGCCTGGAAAGGGGGGGTTGCGTGTGGGATGCTGGAGGTGTGATAATTGATTGGGAGAATAGAAGAGGGGAGAACAATGGCCATTACTATTAATATCTGATATATCTATCAGTATTGGAAGTAGCGATAGGAAGGTAGGTATCTACTATCAGCTCTTTTTCTTTCCATTACCCCCTCATTGCCCATCGCCACAATAATCCATTAGTCTATCGAGTCTACCTACTGGGTCACGAATGATAAGTTGGTCCCATACTCCCCAGTGGTAGGTGAGTTTAGTTCAAACTAGTCGCTCTATTTGTTTCTCATTTTTTCCCTTTTTCTCTTTTGTCAATCGGGTTCCCTCGATTTTATTTTTTATTGTATTTCAATTCTCCCCTTTGGCTCTCCCTCTCCTTACACTCGCTGTCTCTCGCTTGTTCCTCTTATATTTTTTTTTCTTTATTTTTTTTCTTTTCATATCGCCCTTCTCTTACGCGTACAATTCATGCGGGGTGGTCATTGTAGGTAGTTGCCAAAATTGGTTATCATTCCATTCGTTCGTCAGTCGCAACCGCAAACGGTCGCCTTCGATTCTTCCACCGCGGTCGTACCTTCTCCCGACAACTGGCTATCCTGAATATCTCAGGACAGTTCTTTCTCTCGTTTTCTCTTCGCCAATTCCTTGTTCTCTCTCTTTCCTCCTTCCGATTTACTTCCCAGTCGGACTGGACTGGTTCGTCCCTCGTTCTGACGAGGAGAGCCGTAGCAATTCGGGAGGAAGGCATACCCGCCTCTTGCTCGTGAAGGCTTTCTTTTTCTTGCCTTGTTCATTGCCACTGATACACAGTTGATTTCTCTTTCAATTGACTGTAACAAGACTCCTCTCATCATGCCGTTCTTTTCACAGCTTCGTCGCCGCTCTAGACCTAGTTTTCGGGCCACCAAATCCAATGAGTCGCAATCCAACGGTGAAATGACGTCGGGGAAGTCGTCCTCCACTCTTGATACGGCCTCATACAGCTCCCTCACCCCGCCCTCCTCCATAAAGCCCACCACTTCGTCCCCGAATCTCCCCTCATTGAGCGAAACCAATGGCAGCACCACGGGTACTAATTCCTCATTGTCGGTGCCTCCTCAGCGACCGGCTCCTCACACGTCCCCATCTCAGCGCAGTAGCATTGTTGTATGTGATATACCCTCTTTCGGATCTTGTACCTAGAGACCATGGGTTCGATTTCTCCGGTTCCATACTGACAATTCGTTCCACAGGGTAGCATCAATGGCGGGGCTCGGACACCCACCCCTTCCTCACCATATGCTCCCAGAATAATCTCCATTGCAGATAACTCTTGGGTAGGTGTCCCCTCCCGTTCTCAATCGCATGCCTAGCGTACGCCCGGCTTCCTATAACAGTCCGAACTAACGAAGCTCAACAATATTTAGGTGCATCAAAAAGTACTCCTCGCCTACGGCCAGATTGGAGACCCAAGGCAACATCCGCTGGACGGAAGCATAACGGTCTACCATCACCAGGATGGGTTCCCACCAGTCAGCTGGCCTGTCACGTCGTCTCATTTCAAAGTTCTAGTACATCTCACCCCAGGTCCGAATCGCCTGCGCTTCGATTTTGTTTCAACCAAGCTGTCCGCGGGCAGTTCTTACCCTGCCGCACATTCGTCCTGGATTTGTATCAACTACCTTCCGCTAGTAAACGCTCCACCTTTGCATCTGGTGGTCTTGCTAGGAAAGGACTCCGACGGGACGTTTGATGCTACCCCGGCGGAGATACAGCGAGAAGGCAATGGTCTAGAAACTGCTATTCGAAAGTATCGGATGGCCGCATATTTATGGCAAGCCTTTACTGGCGAGCAAATGTTCCGGAACAATTTCGGTAGACGATGTTTCCGCTTCGAAGAAGAGTGGCAGAGTGGGACTCTGAGCCGTCGGGATACAGTCAATGGGCAGATGCGGAATGAAGCTAAAGTCCATGTCATTCGGACCGATAAAACGGTCGCTGAGCTGCGGGACCTCAATATCGCCCAACAACATGGCCCGGCTACAAAGAAGGACGAACTATTTAAGATCGCCAAGGATGCCGTGAAGAGCTATCTGCATCTTCAGCCAGGCCAGAAGCAGTATGTCTCGGTCCTGCTCCTGGATTCCCACTGGGACACGGGTTCCCAAACTATCACGGGTCATGCTGCCCTAGGGTCAGGTGGGGATGATGTTAAAATGGCCATATTTGGATCCCATAGCCTTCACAGCTATCCATCCAGTCTAGAGGAAGTCGTTGATGCCTTCTCGGATTGCACCCGGACGGACACAGATTTCGTTGCGAACGACTGCGGTGAAGCTGGATCACGTTGGGAGTCCGCCAATATTGGAATTGGGGCCCACCTCCATGAAGTGGGACATCTCTTCGGATGCCCGCACCAAGAGTCGGGCATCATGCTACGTGATTACGTCCGTTTTAATCGGTCATTTATGACTCGTGAGCCGTTCTCGACTCGTACTAAAACCCAGGGGCTTAAGTTGTGCTTACCTCCGGATGAGTGCGGCTGGCATCGACTTGATGCACTACGGTTCCGTTTCCATCCTTGCTTCCGACTTCCTGGGGACGCTCCTATGAATTCGGATGATAGCGTGCAAGTCTGGCCTGTCGAGAATGGTAAAATCTTGATCACCGCAACAACTGGTATTGCGTTTGTGGAGCTATATGCCGAGGGTGACAACGTTTGCCGTAACTTTATTGAGTATATCAACACAGAATCGAGCAGCAACGGGCTCCCGCGGCAGGTTACAGTGACAGAGAATGAGCTGCGACAACGCGTGTTCGGCACAGATAAAGAGAAGAAAAAGAACATCAAGCTGACGGCTTTCTCCGGGGCCCTTGGCAGCCATACCGTTGATTCTATCAATGACCTCAAGTCGAAGCAATCGGTGGTGAAATTGCCGAAGGGCCATACCGGTTATAAGGGCAGTAAATTGGGATTTTCACAGATGGAAGGCAGTCAACCCGACCAGCTTCTTTTGGACTGCGCCTTCGCATCAACCAAACTCTTGACCTCGATCCGGGTCTATCACGGCGCAGCAGTAGATGGGTTGGAATTCTTTTACGAAGATGCGACTAGCCAGCTCTTTGGGAAACGAGGAGGGAAACCTGGCGGCGACGATTTCGTTCTTGGTAAGTCAAAACTCCATTTCTGTATCACCAACCAACCAGACTGACAAATTCCTAGATACACGACGAGGCGAAATCCTGCTCGGCTTTTATATCCGAGCGGGGGCTTGGATTGACGGAATAGAGATCCTCACAAGTCAGGGGAGGAAGTCCGGCGTTTTTGGCAATGCTCATGGAGGCTCAGGGTACGCAATCCCCGGACTTTCAGTTGTCTATATAATTCTTTCATGCTGACAAGGTGGTCTCACAGGCACACATTAATCCCACCTCTTGGCTATAAAATAGCTGGCATCTCAGGATCCAGCGGTCCCTGGGTGGATGGATTCTCATTAATTATCATGCACTAACCTTATATCGACACTACTTGCCTCCAATATCCCCACAAAAATATACCGACAAAGACCTTGCGGTCAGTTAAAGCACGGAATGCTCCCGGTTTTAAACCGACCGTCTCGTTTCGGTTCCGGAGTGTTTGAAGGACCTTAGCTCCTTTTAAGCCCTAAAGGGACGGAGAGTCTCCATTAAACGCGCCCTGAGCTCTGAGTCCAGGAATTCTACGTATATCACGTCTCACCTCGAGCGACTCCCAGGATGAGTCCGGACAAGATGACTTGCTCAAGTTTCTTTGCTTTGAACCCAGTTTCTTTGACGACATACATCGCGCGATTTCGCTTTTCTAGACAGCAGATAGTTCGGGTTCCCATTGACTTTTATCAATGCATCATATTATCCCTCGGTGCGGAAGTATGAGTGACAGTGCGCAGGCGTTGTGGTGTCCGTCGGTTTTCTCCCTTGTCTTTTCTTTTTTTTTTCTTCTTTGTCGTTTTCTTCGATTCACCCTTCAGGTTCGCCGACAGCGTGTCGTTGATGTTATGTATGCCATGAGATAAGCGGGACTTAGCATCACTGGCGGTCATACTGGGATAATTCCAAGGAACATAATTGATAGTTGGCCCGACGGCTGGTCCATAGATACCTACAAATAATACCACATGGGCTCTACTTCTACCATTGACGCATACTAGGACCGAATGTTCTGAGTGTAGGCCTTGAGCTGACTTTTGTAGACACCGATGTCCTCAACGTCACTTTAATAGAAGCTCTCAGTCTGTACAATTGAAGGTAATGCTGTTGTATGTATATGTTTGAAAAGTTAGGTGACAGTGTGACATCGCCGAAATTTACCGATGTGTCGGATTTTTGTTCCCGATGCGGGACATGACGATACAGTGGATTAGTTAAGCTTAACGGTGCTACTCCAGAGTAAAAAACAAACGAAGTACCTGTAGACGGATGTAGATGTAGTTGCTTCATGAAAGTCTGCAGGGAACACGATCCAGAGACACACGGTACATCCTGATGACATCATGGGTACTACCCACATTGGGAATCCACATCATTAAATGCGCCTAAAAAAGAAGCTCATGATTCAGGAAAGGGAAAAGAACAAAAGAACAATACGACACTACGTCCGGGGGGGATGCGCCAAAGTTCAAGCAGAACGAGTGGGTCCATTGATTGCGCGCTGTTTTCCCCCTCCCCCCCCAAAACCGCAGCCATCTTTCGCCATTCCCCGATTCCAGGCCATGATTTGTCGGGAAAATATCACTCACGATCAGATGGCTCAAAGGCCAAGTGGGGTTTGACGTCGCGGTGGCACCTATCACGGCCTGGTACCTTGTTGTGGCGACAAGATCCAGATCCCGAGGGCATGGGTCAAACTCACTCATTTTATTCAACCGTACCTCAATGTACATAATACTTACGGCCTGGCGGCAAAGGTACCTACCTAGGTACATACCTCGTCATTCCGCCGCCATAAGTACTTGCTAGGGCTGGGGGGAACCACGGTTAGTACCGTATTTTACACTTCCTAGGGTGATTGGCTAGTTCGAAAGCGGATCTATCTTCCAAAACACGGGATGGCTTTCTTACTGGTACGCTACTGTCTGGGGTATGAGACGATACGAAAGAAACCGATGTATGTGTATTATGGTCCAGGCACCAGTTATCTGGGGAGTGTAGAACAGACAGATTATGGGGGAAATGTCATGTCAACAAAAGTCGGTGTTCCTCACACCTGACTACTACCAGTCGTATGTAAGCGACATCTGTGCGTAGTATTCGTGGGCTCTTGTCATTTGATATCGGCCCCTTCGAGTTAGATAGTAGTATCCATATCTTATACCGCCGCAAACGGGCCCTAACGCTGCCACCAAGACCGATGCATGCCAGCAAACCCAACACCGTCTGTTCGGTACCTCAAGGCCTCGGTAGCTCGAAGATCCTGCAATATACTAGTAGTTTACACACCGATCCTGCAAGAATATGCATGGAAACCTGGATCGCGACCTACCTTAATCTAATAGTACAACCAGTCTACCTGCACTCCGACTCGGGGGGTCCAACTCTTCTGCCTAAACAAGCCTGAATGCTTTGGCCCTGTCTCGCGATCAAATAATAACTCGTTCCTCAGCAATGCAGACAGGAAGGAGGTGGGGGGACAGCAAAATGATGGCGTGGCCAATGTCATATGCGAGTTGTCTTTTTGATGCATGCTGAACAATGTACATATGATGTGAAGTCTTGGCTGTGCCCTGCAGGGGACGGGGGGCAAACCAAAGATAACTTCACAGTCTAACGAAGCAACCCGCCAGTAAAAGAAGCAAGATCAGGTATTTCCTAATCGGTGTCCTGCTTCGAGGGATATCCCCTTCTCTCTTCGTGCTGACTGCCTGTGCGATTCTCCTATGTACCACGGTAGTCAATTATACCCACTTTTCCTCGGGGACGCTCTCAGGGTCTTCATTTGGCAGATCCGCCAGAGTTTCCTGGCCGGAGGTTTCAAGTAAAATAGAAATATGACAACAGGCGCAACAGAATGCGGAAGAGAGAGCAGAATCTCCGCCGATCACTAGACTATGGTTCAGGTGTGCTTGCGGTGCAGACAGGGTTCTCGTTCCCCCGATTTATTTGCCCGCATAGCGCAGGTGGGCTATCCATGGCCATGGGACCCATACCTGGAAAGAGAAATCTGAAATCATGAATCTCAACTTTCGACCTTGATGTGGTCATGGCATAGGAAACCTTCGAATGACGATTCTACGCAGCTTCTTCGGTCTTTTCAGTTACTTTGCTAGGTTTCCTCTTGTGGAAATATATGATTTGTGAAAATAACCCTTTCGTTCAATCTTTATGCGTGTCATATCGATAATCTCTTAAGCATTGAGTTATCGGGGTGGGAACCGCGCACAGATACTATCATATATAGCACGGAACTGGGGCCGTTGGACCGTCCACTGCAAATCGGTTTCACTTCTTGACGATCCGAGGCGTATCAGTGTGACGCTTCTCAATTGAACACAGTTGTCTACGAACGAATCCAGATGGACGTTTTGTTTCAGCGGGGATTCGGAAGCAGTTTGGTGGGATCTGATTGATTATCCTTTTGGGCCAATAGGGACCAATCCTACTACATACATACATTAATTTTATGTGTACGACTCCTATGGAATGACTGGCTGCCTACCAATCCGGGTTACTCGTAAACCGAGAAACCAGTGTACACCCAATAGCATTGAGACCACTGTCACCCACAGTGTGAGAAACGACACAGGCTTATTCAGAGTGGCGATTCACAGCCATCATATGATGGGCCCTGTGAGGGATAATGATCTGCATCCGACGGCTGTGGCTTATTCATTTATTCTGTCTGTATACAGTTCCCGACCTGTTTGTACTAGTCGTGTACGTATGCTGGTTCCATAACGGCCATTTTTTCAGTAGTATTCTATTCTTATTTTTTTATTTGTTTTGAATATTTTTTATTATCTTTTCCTCCTAGTATCCGGAGAATACAGAGCAAAGTCATCAGATTGACCGCTTAGTGGTCTTTCCCTCTTAGTCTACGGGGACCACAATGGCCTGGCCACACAGGGACCCACTTGCCCATCAGCTAGCACGCTGGCAACCGCCGACTAGTTCGTACGACTGGGTAAGACGACCCGGTTAGTCGAGGTGATGAAATACGTTAGGGTAAGCGCGAGAGAAGAGACCGAAAGGTGTATCATTGAGAAATGTCGTGCCGGATTCTGCGTGCTGGGAAGAGATGTCATAAATGTGGAGCGGGAATGCTACTGCCAGAGCCAAACGGAAAGTGACGCAATGCATGCCTCCCTTTGTCATTTCTAAATGGGAAGTTCCCCACAATTGCCCTACTTACTGTACCTTATCCTACGTGCTAGGACCGGCTGCACCCCCTTGAGTCGGATCATTCGGCCAACAAATTAGATGGTCTCCCGGGTATCATCCACTTATCGCGCGAGAAACACTCAATTTCCTTCTCTCGAGGGCGATCTCGCCTGTCAGCAAGAGTACTTAGTAGTTGGACACACGAGCCTCCTCCCTAACGGTATGGAATAAACGAAAGACAGGGAAAAAAAATAATCTTTGTTTTAATTAAAATTTCCCAGGAAACAAAATAGAAACTTCCTTTGCTTCCATTTTCCCTTTTCCCACCGTTCCGGTTGATCGAGAAACTTTGATTCTCTTCTATCCCTGGGGCAAATACGGAAATCGAATGCTAGAGCTGAGCGACTAGTTTTGTTAACTCACCAGCCACCGAAGTCACTACTCCAAATTGATTCTTTGGCAGGTCTTTACAATACATGGTCGTTTTGTAATTGACTTTCGGAGAGCTCCGTGCGACGGCAGCGGAATCCCGCGCTTCTGATTGGCGGCCCAGTTACCCAGTCAATAGACGCCGTTGCGACTCCGGGCAATTTGATATCGCGGTCAATACAGACAATACAATACCCGAGACTGATAACAACAGAAGACAGATTGCCAGGAGAGCACGAATTCTTCAACCCGAATGCCTTCAGTGAGCATGATCTGGTATCCATAGAACATAGGGACCTACATGCAGTTAAATAGCGTTCTGCCATAGTTCCCAACCCCATGGATAAAAGTGGTTCAGAGCTCAGACGAATCGGTGGATCGCAGGTGCTCCGTGCACCCCCATTAGGTTGAGACTCGAGGGTTTCGGGCATCCAAAAAAATGACTGTCTTTCCTATTTCTTCTTGAGGCACTTTAGTTTCCCCCCGGAGATTCCACCTTCCGGATTCTGGACGACATGCAGGTTTCTAAATCATGCGCAAGGCATCAATATGCCTTCACTGGTTCAACAAGAGGTTCATCAGCAAGTCGGTGAGGCTGGCAGTGCTGTCGCCACGACGGATGTGCCGTACGCCAAACGAGATTAAGTTCTCTGGTTATATATGTGGCTGTCGCTGCGAGAGTGGTGATATCAAGATCTGGGACGTGCCAAGGGAATACAGGTGCCTTCCCATGTGACGAAAGTATAGATATGGGGTTGGAGGCGGTAGTGCCTTAATCCCTAGTAGGTTAAACCTTTTCTAGAAACGTCACTTCTGTCACTCGATATATAGCGTGTTTATTATGCATCATCCACACCTCGTATCAAATTTCTAGAAAACGAGGTGGTTCTAGAAGGGGACGAAGGAAAAACAAAACATCAATGTGCCACATGTCTCACACCACTGCAACATACATATAATGCAATTGTGCCTTCCACCGAAAAGTAGTTGAGTAAATTCTTTATGCTACAAAAGATATGTTTTCTTTTAGATCTCCACAGCTGAGATGTATGGTAACTTCCACAGGGGAAGTTTGAGCCCCTGAAAGTTACGACTCGGGACCCTTCCATGCCTTCCCAACATGGAAACAGCCTTTGATAGTGGCCGATAAACAGCTGGTGCTCCACACATAAGATACTGTCCATACCATAGAGCGCCCTCATCAGAGTGTGCGGAATACTACAAGCCCCCTGGAGATATGGCGTTGGGGAGTGATGGCTGGGCTTGGTCAACCAGAGATAGTTCGGATATCTCTCGGTAGGAGGATGTCCTGAGGATTGGTGTATTGCCATTGGCAATTAATTCCGTTGAGTAAGCCGCATCTTATAGATGGGTCAAGAACATGGCATAAAACGGTTCGGCTTGGCCATCTGAGCGAAACCCACAAGTATAGCTCCCAAGAACTGTTCGAATGTCTTTCCCCTTTCATAGTGACCTACATACCTCCCTCTGTATCATGCCTGAGAGGAACTCCTGTCTACCTAATAGGTACCCACCTAGCGGATTAGGTAACTGATTTTCTCATACCGTGGACTGTGAAGCCCAGATACGGGCATAGTTACCATACCTCCCCATACCACATCATTTCTGCATGTATGTACGGTACCTCTTGTAATACCTGGCGGGCAGGTCGTCCACCTATTGGATCCACCCCACACCCCTCTTCAAATCCAGGTTCCTCCCCACCCGCCCGATCCCTGGGCCATGTCCGTTTAACTCCATACCAGAAAATCCCAAATTTTAAATTCAAAATCAAAAAAGAAAAAAAAGAATTGGAGAGAAATGGAGAGATAGGAACTATAACGTTCTTTTTTTTTCTTTTTGCTGAGAAGAAAAACGGTAAAAAAAAGAGATGAAAAATAGAAAAACTGGAGAAGCTAGAAATTCCATTTTCTGTTTTCTATTTTAATTTGTCTTGACCCTCGAAACCTTCAGCTTTCTACTACCTCATTCGGCTTTTTTTTATTTTTCAATTTTATGACTGCCATTTTATTTTGTTGGGTTTGATTTACTTTTTTTAATTTGAGCCACCCATTTATCAAAGTGTTTTTGCACGTCATTAATCTCTGTCTTTTCCATGTGGCCCTTTCGCTGCTGTTGGTATTAATAACTATCACATCCTGTCCACAATTCTTCCGAGCAGACAAAAGTCCACCTAAAACTAGTAGTAGAGTTGCGTTGTTGGGCGTCCAGGGCCGATTCTTCCCCAAAAAGGCATTCTACTTCAATTCTTTACCTCCTCCACAGTCCTCCGAACTAGTTCAACATTATTGGGTGCTTCTTGTGCCGTTTGGTTCCAGCTCTTCCTTCACATCAGATTCATCATCGACTTTTTCTTTTTTATTTTATACTACCTCTTTCTCTTTTTTTTTTGCCCCTTCTGTTTTGACCCTTCCCACTCGTTTCTTCCTCTCCTCCTCCTCCCTCTCCCTCCCTCCCTCTCTCTCTTTCTATTACCCACCCCCCTCCTTCACACCCCAAAGCATTCCCCCGCTACCTACCCGATTCAAACAGATCCTGCGTGCATAATATTCTCGTCGCCTCCTCCGAGATTGTACTTAAAAACCGGGTCTCCCGTCACTATAAGCTTCGTTCATGTCTCATCTGACACCTTGAGCAAGGGGACACCTTCTCGTTGTAACTTCGATTCATATCTCCTCTGCATCTCTTCCTTTCAACCTTCCGCCTTTTTTCCCACCACATCCGCGTCTTTCCCCAACTTGTTTCCTCCGCCTTTCAACTGCGCGCGACTGCGACCCGACACTTCTTGAGGTGACTCGGGTCGCATAACCTGGCCGCATTATTGTCTACTCGACAGGTCGGATCATACCGACAATTCTTTTTATAAAAAAAAGAAAAGAAAAAGAAAAGAAATTATAGAAAAGTCCTTCCACCACTGTTTTCATAGTTGGCGCTTGAAAGATTCTCTTATTGAGCTGGATGTTATCTTTATTGGCACTCCCTTCACCTCTTTCCAGCTTTCAATCCCCATCCCTGGGCCTACCGTCTGGGTACTAGATACACGCCCGACTTCTGTTAAGAATGTTTCGCAATAGGTACGTGCTCAATTTTCTCTGGGATCGCTATTGAATGTTTTGCTGATGCATATGGCTTGCTATACAGAAAGAACTCCCAAAAGCCAGGCGACGAGCTCATCGAGAGATTTCAAAAGACGTTCTCTGATGTCGTTCCTCCAGTCCCCGATCGCCATACAGCACCTTTTGGTCAAATCCCTGCTGGCCCAATCACTCCGGCTAAGTATTTTAGACCCCTTTTACCTGGCCACCACGAAAAGTGTTACTGTCCTGAGTGGGAAACTGACTGTATTCTTTGGCTTAGACTCAGTATGGATAGCGGTGACTTGAAATTACATGATACCACACCTCGTCCGGGCCATGATATGAGATACGCGCCGTCTTATGTTGACCCCAACTCACTTTCCTTCATGAATCCCCTAAGTCAGCCGCATGGCTATTACACGCCGAACTCAGGTGGGCTCGGTGCAGTGTTCCACAGCCAAGCAGGCGATCTTCATACTCCTATGGGGATGAACATGATCACTCCTCTTACCCTGCCACAGCAGCTTGCTAGTTCCACTATCAATGCGGATACTACAACCATGGGCCTCGACCAATTCAATCCACCGTACATTGCGCCGCATTTCCAGAATCCGCAACCGTTTGCTCAGCAAGCTCCATTTGCGCCTACCTTTGTTCACCGTGATTCAGGTTACGATGCCATGGACGAATCTGTGGATGAGCTGTCACTAAATGACGTGGATATCCAGGGAAACGCCCATTCACACATGCTTTCGTCCATGCTGCAACGTGATCCAGTCGATATCCAAAGTCCTGGCGACAAGTAAGCTAGCAAATCCCTTCCCGTCAGTTGTGTATCTAACCGTATCCGATCATAGGTTCCGTTACCACGTCACATTGCGGGCGCCTACAGCAATGGTCAGAGATCAAAACGAGGTTCCAGTATCCTATCTCAACAAGGGTCAAGCATACTCCGTTTCCGTCATCGACTCTGCTCCGCCGCCCCCGATGAACGGTCAGCCAATAAAATACCGGACTTATATTCGTGTCTCATTCCAAGATAAGGAACAAAGGTCGAAACCCGCCGCTTGTTGGCAGTTGTGGAAAGAAGGTAGAGGGTTGAACGAGGCGCATCAGCGTGGTGGCAAGCTCCAGGCTGTTGAATACGTTGACCCCATCCAGGGAGGTGTTGACGACCAAAGAAACCGACAGGTCCAGCTTGAGAGCTCTTCCTTCGACGGATTTTGCGTGACCTGGACGGCCAGTCCATCAACCGGAGCGTCGGAGTGTGCTATCTCTGTTCGGTTTAACTTCCTCTCGACTGATTTCAGCCACTCTAAAGGTGTGAAGGGTATTCCAGTCCGACTTTGCGCCAAAACACAGATGGTTTCTCCAGACAATGCAGATCCAGCGCAAGATAAAGAGGCGGAAGTTTGCTATTGCAAAGTGAAACTATTTCGTGATCATGGTGCGGAGCGAAAACTATCGAATGACGTTGCCCACGTTAAGAAGTCCATTGAGAAACTCAGACAGCAGATCGCTCAGGCTGAAATGGGAGCTGGCAACTACGGAAAGCGGAAGCGTAGCGGTGGCTCGATTGCACTGAAAGGTGCCGACGCTCGCCCTACGAAGATCACAAAACACAAGCGGACATGGTCAATGGGCTCCCAAGATGGTGACCGATTGTCTATGGAAGATGATCTACATATCAAACTGGCTTTAATGCAAGAAATGTTCACATCTACCCGGCCAGTGAGCATTCTTGGCTTGCAGGGTGACGAGCAGGACGACCCCGACCTTTACCCGGTTCAACTCCCCGAGCCTCGTGATTTTGTCAAGAAGGAGGGCAAGAGTGGCCCTCGGTTCAGCATTGACGGGTCAACTGGTTTATCGACCTTGTCCCCGACGAACAGTTGCATTTCGTTGAGCTCAACTTGCCATACCCCGACCGTCCAATCACAAACGGGCTTATATTATGATTCAGGCTATCAATGCTCGGTGAATACATCTGCAGAAAACTCACGACCCGGTTCCGAAGTTTGCGGAGACAAAGTTGTTTTGAAGCATCCCATAAAAATCCAGAGGGTAGCGAATGGAGACGGGGATATGCCCATGGGATTTATTGAGGCGGTGGATATCGATCCAACATATAGACCCCCGGCCGAACGCCAGCCCAAGCCCAGTAAGTAGCATGAAATAAAACATGCGTCATGCTACCCTTGCTAACCATGGCTTAGTCGCATGTTTTTACATTCGATTCCCACGCAATGATCAAGCTAAAGATGATTATTACCGGGCTGTTTATTTGACAGAACGGACCGTCCGCGATTTGATGGAGAAGATCTCTGTCAAACAACGCATAGATCCACAGCGTATAGTGCGCGTGCTTCGAGTCAATAAAAATGGTCTGAAGATCATGGTTGATGACGATGTGGTTCGCGAGCTGCCTGATGGCCAAGACATGGTGGTCGAGATCTCCGAGGCCGCTGCTCTTGATAGCGCAACAGCCATCGATTCCGACAATATGAGCTCTGGTGTTGAGCTCAAGCTAAACTACTAACTCCTTTACTGGCCCATCCGTGTCTTCTTAAAGGCTTTAGTCTGAAACGTTTAGTTTCCATGTTTCATTTACTCTAACTCACGTTGGCAATGATAATTACTAAAGCAAAGTGGTCCTTTGCGGGCCGTCCTGTTTTTCTTATCGGCGCCTGGTGCGCATCAAACCGACTCGATCTCTCACCATCATGTTAGGTCTTTAATACCTTCATTTATGTTCTTTATGTTCTCATTATTTCTTTTCCATTTGGAGTTTCGGTTGTGAATTCTGTTGGGGGCGTTGGATACGGGGATAATACACGAATCTCCGAGCAATGATACCCTGCCGTTATATGAGTTTTTGATCATCTCGCGATTCTCACTTTCTTGTGCCATATTTACGATATCCTAAATCCTATCTGCACACGAATCATCTTTTTCCTTGCCTCCTCACTCCTCACTCTGTCTTTCCTTCTTTCCAGGCTGGTGGGAATACACGTCCACAAGCATTGTTATTGGTTTCATGACTTTGTTGTTCGAGGCGAACTGAATCAAGGGCTCAGCATACGATATAGATACCCTGTTCCGTTTATGTGATACTTGGGCATGATTGTTTTGTTACACTTTGCAAAGCCTTATTTTTTCGTTTTTGAGCGTGGACTGGTTTGTCTGTTCAATGGGGTTTACGATCTAACTCCTGTGTTACCATTCAATTTCTCAGCCGGCCTAGGACCCTGTCATGATTTGTGCGGGAACGTGGCCGGCTCCTGTTGGCATGATATAATCTCTTCTGCTGGAATGTCTTGAACGAAGCAGTATCAACTATTGATCATATGAACCGCTCGGAAGCGGAGGATTGGGATATATTACGTGTTGTGCACCAAAACCTAAGCTCAGAGTATACAGATCAATTAAAAAAAATAGTCGGGTTATTCAAAAGTTCATATGACAGGTGTTCTTCTGTTCATCTTTTTTTTTTTATTTTACCTCCGAACATCTCCACTGACAGAGTCCGAGTTGACTATTTGCGCACTATGCGGAAGATTCCAGGGTCACGTGTGAACACTTCGCAAAAGCGGCTGCATTAGCGGGCCGTGCTACTAGTAGTCCCAGAGCGACTTTTCTATAAGCTTACCTAGTAGCGCTGGTCTTTTGATCTGGAACTAATATCAATATGAATCACGCATGCTCTATATATTAATGCTATCTTCGAGGGCAAATGTACAGTACTTCAGGCCAGGATTTAAAATCGGGATGAAGGAGTACTACTACGGTTGCCGCGGTGCAGGGAAAACTATCCTAATGACCGACAGTTACTCCAATCGACGAGGTGTTGCATTCCAATCTCCAAATTAGGTTGAGGAATCTAGAACCCGATCGTCTCCTTCAACATTCGTCGGGACGATCATACGCTTCGGGATCTGCTCTGGTGGCCCAAATTGGGAACTAAGCCGTGACCACATGGCCGAACCTTTTTAAGTTACTGCATGCAATGTCCATCTTGCCTGGATTGGGCCACAGCCACATTTCTATTATGGAAATTGGACAACGATAAGAGCCCCATACAAGGCGGAGCTGTCGCTTCTGATAACTGAGAGGAAGTCTGCGATCCTACTTATTCCGTATCGAAGATTTGTTCAAGTTGTGTCCTTCAGGGGCCACACGTTATACCCTGGGGGAAAATCGTGGACGATTGTTAGAACGGTAGGTAGTAGGTATGCGGAGAGTACCTGATTTCAAATCTTTAACCAATCATTGATTGCTAAATTGAGACATTATGAATCGTACTGAGGTATAGGTATCCACCTTCCAGGCCCTTCTTTCCATCAATAAATCCTCGATTTGATTCGTCCTTACATTCCTTTTGTCGATTTTTTTTTAGGAGGAGACGCGCAAGCTGGCCCATACGATGTTGAATTCTTCTGCGCCAATTGACCTATTATCCAAGATTATTTGGATCAGGGGCACTTGAGGGTCTAGATCGGTTATCGTTTCCGTAAACGCATCTGGATAAAGGCACCCCTGGGGGTCTGACATCATAGCTACCTTTCCATCACTCACAAATTTTCTTGGGGTACCTCGCAATGTCGTCATAATTTGGAACCGACTCGTCAAATTTCCTTGGAAAAACGAATTAGCGGTATATTGGCGCGTGCTCCCCACTCGGGTCGTGCCGATGTGGGCCTGCAAACCTGTCCATGTAACAATCGCTAATTTAGCCTGGAACGGTTTTTTCCGTACGTACGAGTGTACACCGTACGTATGGGCATACATAGCGACGGAAACTAGACGGTATACGGTATTCGTATTTCATAGCGTCCGTGTTTGCTCCTTATCCTGAACTACCTTGGTATGTGTTGCACCTGGGATATCGTTCAGAAGGTCAGAGAGATAGGAGTCTTGTATGCAACCGCACATTCAATCAACTGGTATTCGCATCGTGCAATTTGACTCGGGGATCTTTCCTTTCGTTCGAGTCTGTATCGCATCCATATCCTCGAACGGTTCACAGAGTAACAGCAGCTTGTTTTTCGCAGGACGCTCGTCTTGAATTTGGCTCAATTAAGCTCATCCTAGCTTGAACCAGTGGCATTACGGGCGAATTACCCTGGGCTGGTAATGTACGGGGCCCGAGGGTCTGGATGCCTAGTGGACAGGCCATTAACCCATTTTCTCCCTGTATATCATCAGAGACTGGGGTGATTGGCCGATCCTGAAGTGCAGAGGGCTAATACTGGATGGGCTATAGGCTCCCTACTGGGGTGGGAAGCACGTCTCGGTCGATCTAATTGACCTCACGTTATGTGAGTGGCAACTCTGTGCACCGATGGTGGATACGATGCTCAGTGTGGCTTCGGCACCGTTCGAGGTGGAGGTAGAATCGCCGAATTTTCTGTCGATTGAACGGGTTCTAGCCAGGGCACACTCAGGGTCCAATGTATTGCACAGTTGTTATGCACAAATAGTCCTGTGTTGGCGGTTTCAATTCCTTAGTGGCCGTTGAGGTCCACCTCCGATGAAGCTGTCCTATCAGTTCAAGCCCCCCCAAATTGTTGCCTTAGACATCCATTCGCTTTCTAAATACAGTCTTTTCTTATACTCGAGCGTAGCTGGGGTTTTAAGATGGATATCTCATGGTTTATTCACCCTCTCGTGTGATACGTTGAGCCAAGCTTGTCTACATGTGTCACCATGTAACCCCAGCGTGGAAATCCCAGTAAATCCTCCCAATATCTGCTTTTGTTTAATTGAAAATTTCCCCATCTTCAAGTAGTACATGGGCTCTTACTGTACTACCAGTCTAAACACCACGAGGAATGCCCCTCAGATTTCAATTTCTGCTGCATATGCATATGCATACATATGTGTGTATGTTCAAGATGTACCCTGGAAGAACTTCACTTAGGTATCTGGCCCTCGCATTTGATACTATACTTAGTAGTATCAAACAGTGAATGTCAAGTCACATGGATTCAGGTCCGTCAATGCCAGCCAGTTCATGCCTTCCCTTCTGGGAAGAGTTTTCGTTGCACCTTCTTTCCAAGGCAAGAGGGTGTCACGGGCAACGCCTGACTCTCCCCCTCTTTCTCTTCTCTACTTGCCTGTCTTTCTCCCTCCTCTTCTCTTCTTCTCTTACTTATCTATCCACTTTACTCTTCACGCTCGCTTTCATCCATCGAGATTTTTTTTTTTTTTCTTATCTATACAGCTTTCATTTCCCAATTCTCTCCCAGCCTCGGCGTGCTTTGAAAGCTCTACCCACTCGAGATGGCTTCCAACTCGTCCTTCAAGCTTCTGATCTTCCTCACCATCTTGGTCCTCGCGGCCATCGTTCCCGCCTTGGGTAAGTATAACACAGCTACGGAGATGGCCAACAAACACACTACTCACATTGATAGGTGTCACGGAGGATCTGGGCAATGTCTACGATGATGACCACCTGCTGGGCATTCCTACCTGTACGTTCTCTAGGTAACACCCAAAAGATGACGATATCTCTGATCACAGTGCACTCGCTAGTTGATGAACCTCGCGCCTTGGTCCCCCGCGCTGGTAAGTTTCCCATCTCGTGCACTAGTCCCAGGCCTACCATTAGTTACATGCAATCGCTAATCAAGCATTCTTCAGGATTCGTAACTGTTACTGTTACAGACACCGTGTGTGCTCCTCCACCCGTGGCTACCACTTCTCAAAGCACGGGTACCGCTGGAGCTCCGGGTGCTCCCCCAGCCCCTTCTGTGACCACCCTTTCTGAGACTACTGTGGTGACTGGTTCTGCTCCTACCGCCACTGGCCCAACTGGCACTGCTCCTACTGGCACTGCTTCGACTGGCACTGGTGCTACTGGTACTGTTCCCACTGGTGCTGGTTCCACTATAGCTGGTCCTGTCATCACCGCGACTGGAACGACTCTATCGACTGGAACTCAAAGCGGTCCGGCTACTGGAACCATTTCCACTAAGTCTTCTAGCGGGTCCAGTACTGCTCACCCAACTAGCTCCCAGTCTACAGGGCAAGCTGGTACTACCGCCACTGCCAGTGGTACTCAAACTTCCACCGTTGCCCCGACTTCGAATGAAGCGGTTGCGCAGGGGAGACTGAGCAACGTTTTGCTGGTCCTGGCAACAACTTTCATTGGCTTCCTAATGACCTAAGCGTCCATTGGCATTGTGGTACCGGGTGCCTACTCATGACGTTGGTAATTTCATAGGGGTCTGGTGTTACAGGGTTGACTGTTTTCAGCAGTATCTGGGATGACTGACCATGGATTTTCTTGTCGTCTTGAGAAGGTCGTGTCGGAATCGTTTTTTTGTGGTTACAAGTTTGCTACGGGGTGCATTAGTGACTACACTCCCTGCTCCCATTAATATTAAGACGATCCATGTTTGTTTACGGAGCGGTCAGGCCCCGCCTAATCTAAAAGAGACTCTTGCAATTCTCATATTACTTGTACTGTAATTGGTACTACCATGGGTATCTCCTAAGAAACAAAAACTATACCGTCTGTAGTCGCGCCAGGGAGCTATGTAGCGGAACCAGCCGTCCTTCACCGACATCGATATTAACATGCACTAAGCATTTCCGCGAATGACACTTGTGGAAGTGCTCTCAGTAAAGCTTGTACTGAGAAACTGTTGATGCGTTTACGTATCGGTTTCTCCGATCGCTTCAATCTCCTTCGTAAGAGCACAAATTCGGCAACCATCGCCAATCCGGTCCCGGAGAAGCCGAGCAGTGGTGACCTTGGGACCAACCGTCCGGGATGTGGACATCGAGGGCTCGTCCAGCGTTGGGGTACGCGGTTGCCGGGACGACTTTGGAGTTTGAGTAGCCGACCGACTTTCCGGCGTGGTTTCACCGGAGGGTTCAGTTGCATGAATGTGGGAAAGATGGAAGATATGTCCGCAAGCGAACCCAACGAGAATCTCCTTCTCTGCCAGTTGAATAACCGTTAGTTTCAAGATCCAGGAAAGCAAGCGACCGAAGAAAGGAATAAAAACAACGACCACAAGTTAAAAAAACAAAAGATCACACTTACCATTGGCATGGAAAGGAAGTTGACAACCTGCACATCTCCCGACTTGCGTTGGAGTATGTGGTGGTACCGAAGTCTTTTCAGTGCCGGCGTCACTCTTCGCTTCGTCTTTCTCGGTCACCCCAGAAAGGGTAGCTGCTGCTGATGACGTTGGACGCTTTTCTTCTTCAATGACATTGAACTTGATGCCTCGTCGCTGGCCTCGGCGTAATGTGTCCATGCCTACTGCAACCTCGCTTTGGAGCACCTTGGCGGCGCCTTGACTGATACTTGCCTGGAGATCGTGTTCTCGGATCAAGTGCGACAGGCCTTCGCGCAGGCCTTCGATTTCTAGTCCGCTGGGGATACGTCGGACGAGTTTGATCGGGTCGATGGCCGTGCCGGCTTCCACTAGGAGACCGTGGATGAAACGCGGTTTGTCCATTGAGTAGTCGAGGAGGTCCTCCCAGAGGTCTGGTTCGCCTTGGGACTTGGCGAATGAGATGGCTTGTGATACATCCTTTAGTTCGGAGAGGATGAGGTTCAGGGCTCGCTTTGTTTGGCCCATCTTTGATAGGAGGTAGATGAGCTCGGGCGTAAAGCGGCGGCCTTCGCATATAGTGACTGCCAAGTCGAAGGTGTATGCGGTGCTAGTTTGTAGGAATTCCATCAACAATGTACGGTCGTAGTTAGCAAAAAGCTCCACTGCTGTATCAGCGAAAGTGTCAACCAGTGCTTTTCCTTCGTCGGCTGCCAATTTGCTCGCTGCGTCCCGGATGTGGGCGAAATGGCCCCTTCGGGGTTTAGAAGCGCCATGGGGTAGAGACTCTCCTCGCCAAAGAGCCCGCAGATAGAAATAAAGGAATAGGAGCCGGTTTGCTGCTTTCAGCTGGTTGACGACGGTCTCTGGACGGACGATTCCTGTATATGCTTCGCTCACGAGGAGCTTGATGGGCTCTACTGTGAGCTCCTCCAGCTCGGATTTGGGCGCTGACTTGAGCTGCTCCTTGGACACACGGATCATGATGAATGCCGGGATATCGTCGGAGACTGCATCCAGTAAACGATGCTCTCTTGTCAACGCCATCGCCGTGTCCGCATCTTGCAGCCGGACATAGCAACGTAACGCTTCACCATAGTGACCACCGGCTAGATACAGCTTGGCGAGAGAATTCATCAAGATGCGCCACTCATCTGAATCGGGTGCAATTGAGCCTGATTCAAGTTGCTCTTTAATAATCGATATAATTCCTGCGACATCGAACAGGTCGAACGGCCAGGAGTCTATGAGCTCACTAAACCGATGTCTGTCCTGAATGACATAATGCCCAAGGATGGTTTCATAGATTGCTGAAGATAGGGGCGGGTGCATATCGGTTGGAATGACAGGTGATATCTCATCCAGCTTCTCGCGCTTTATGAAAGTCCAAGCCCAATGTTCCCAACGTGGCGCGGTATGAAGTGCTTTTATACAAACCTCGGCCGCCTCCTTCCAGTTATCCGCCTCAATTAACTGCTGTATCCATAGCTCACCAATACGGCGCTTTTCTTGCTCAGCAGCGGAGATGACTCCTCGACCGGTGGTTGTCGTAGAAGACCTGTCATCTGCCAAGAATTCGCCCAGGGTAGTTGGAGCTCTTGCCAAAGGAGCAAACATGGTATCGCTCTGTTCACTTGCAGATCCTGCTGCCTCGGGATGCTCATCGATGAGCTTCCATGCTTCCTCGTATTTCTCGTGTGCGTCCAGCCATGCCAGGCGATCTGCAAGATCTCTCTTCAATGCAACGACACAATCATACGGACTATGTATGAAGATCTTGGCCCCCACATTCCCTGAGATATCTTGTATCTCTTTCGATAAGGGCTCCTCTACAGATATCCGTCGGGAGGTATAGGTGCTGGGAGCTTTACTAGACCCTTTGTCGCCGCTGCTAGTTGAACTGCGAATACTGGCACCCGAGCTGAACAAGCGTGCAGGGTACATAGTTGCATCCCAAAGGCCACTCCCGAGAGCTTCCAATGCACCTCTTTGTGAAACGGATACAGTTGTCTTCCAGGGAGGTAGAACACACATATGATAGTCGGAAGACGTGAGATTCTCGTATCGGCTGACTGAAAGTGTATCCGCACTGAGCTCTTCTTTGGTTTCAATATCGATTATCCGAAGCTCAGGCTCCAATCCCCTGGGGCGATGGCGTCCGTTGGGATGAAGGACTCCGTGTTTGGACCGTTCGTCCCCTGAAGCATCCCCTGAAGCCTCGATGTAGGCGAGGACCACCAAAAGGCTGGGAGTATACAATGAGATTCCAGATATAATACAGTCGGTCCGCAATCTGAAGATCGGTTAGAGATCGGACAACTCCAGTACTTTAAAGACTTACATTGTAGAGACCTCTACAGATCCAATTCTTTGGTCTCTGTTGTTCTTGCTTGGTCGATCAGGATAAACTTCAATTACCCATACCGTACCACCCCAACCCACTACCAACTTCTCTACCCTTTCCTTGGCGGGTGTAACGGTTGAGTGGTCGTGGAGTGATGTCTCCTCGCTATCAAGAGCAGTGTCGTCAACCCATTCAGCGCGAGCCTTCCAAACACTAGACATTTCTTCCCATCCAGGACGGTTGGGGCGATCGATGTGGCTGATGCGTTTCCAGGCATATTCTGAGTCAGACGAATCCAAGTGAAGGTTTGATCGCATGATTTTGATTCCTTCTTCATTGACCCAGACAACAAATTTACCAGACAATGACCATTTTATCGTGCTAATGGCTCCTTCACCACTATGTAATATGGTATCCTTGCCTGTGTTGCTCCCGAGGCCAATAGAGCCAAGCCAGCTCGTAGCTGCAGCTGCAGCACCCCCCATCGTTGTCGAATTCGTACTTGCACCCACTCGGCCACCTGTAGTGAGGATCAGGTCACCTGCCCGGCCACCGGATAAGAATGTCCTGTCACTCTTGTATTCTGGTGATAGTGCGACAGCTTGTACAGGCCGACCAAAGTTGCGTAAGAGGACGTCTTTGGGATCCACAAGAGACGCAACGCACACATTACCATCTATCGAAGACGTCGCTATATATATCGAGTTCGAGGGCGTAGAGGAGAGCGCTGGGGGGTTGTTCGGCCTTGGTCTGCCCCTAAGGCTGGAAGCGCCGGAAGATGGTCTGGAGTAGTGCTCCTGCGCTTCATGAAGCCTAATGCTGTCGGGCTTGGTGTTCGGTAACGGTGGAGGGAATGGCGAGACCGATATTGAAGTGACGCTAGCAGAGTGTGCATGGTAAACGCGGAGAGATTGGAACAGAGGTAGTGACAACGCATGCTGTGGAATGTTAGTTGCGGAGCGTACGAGTTGGCAGTCGGGCAACATACGATATTACCATTATGCGTTCCAATTATCTAAACAAATTCTCAGCTTCAGCTAGCATTCTCATATTCACAGATATCATACCATCTTGTCTCCAGCAGCGAGGAAGGAGCTCGTTGCATCCCCGTTGCGGTACACCGCTCCCAAATGCTTCGTCAAGTAGGCATATTTCAGGTGTGGCTCCTCTTCGTCCTCGTCCTCTTCCTCTTCGCTATCGTCCTCAGGCTCATTGTCACTTTGGTCCTCATCCTCGTGGTCCTCGTGCTCGTGCTCGTTTCCTGCCAATTGATCCGGGTGATCGGAGTGGGTACTGGACTCGTGAGTGTTTTGCCCGGCGGATATCTCCAAGTCGGAACCATCCTGGCGGACACCATCCGTCGCCTTAGTCGCGCCAGGCGCGTCCATGGCGAGAGCCTTTACCGTACTTGATAGAGCTATGCTGAAGTGTCACCGATGCAAGAAAGCATGCCCGGATGTTGGGGTATGTCGGAGGACCGGTTACTAAGCAGGACCTCTAAGTAGCTAACTAATTTCAGGTTAGCTCCAGTTACATCACCAAATTGAACCCGCTCTTTTACTTCCGCAAAACGGCCGCGATCCTTTCCAGATCTTCAACAGCCGAACCGTATTTGCCATGGCACTAGAGCTCAGTTAATTATTGCCTTAATTATTCTAATCTCTTCTTTGTCAACGTTTCCATTTCTTTCAATTGCGTAAATGTTTGCAAAACCTTTCGTTGGCTCCATTTGCAAAAGACCCGCAGTGACCAGGCTTGTGAAACAGCCCCGGAGCCAATATCTTCATGCCACATCACCGTTCAGCCTTCCTCGACGCAAGGACTTCTTCTCGTCTAATGCGTACCTTGCTCAGAAACAATCAAAAACCGGAGATGTGAGCGAGGAGCCGGGGCAAGAATTCCAGAAGCAACGGAGAAGAGGAGGTAGATCGCCGGCAGCGCCAACCTCGTTACGGAGAGTCGCGGTTGAGGCACAAAGATCAAAAGATGGGTTTCTCTCCAAGGCCATGCTCAAAGAGCAAGGGCTCTATCAAACCAAGGTTTTAGCTCTCGCGTCTCGACGGTAATCTCAATTGCTGATTTTTGATTCTTGAGCGACAGGTAGTGACGGCGTATGCGGTGGCCGAACAATTCAACATCCGGAAAGTGCGGGAAATTCTCCAAGAAAAAGGCTATGAGCCAGATCCCTTCGATACTGGTCTATACCCCCAGGTGGTACATGTTCAGGTCCCTCTAGATTCCATTCGCCGCGTGAGCAACCCGGCCACCACAGACTTGGCTCCCAACGAAGTTGGCGATATCTTCGTTTTCCCGTCCGGTACCGTTGTGGCGTGGTCTCTGCCAGAAGGCTTTACATCTTTCCTCGCAACTAGAACGTTACTCCCTGCAGCCGAAAGACCTCATCTTGATAATTTAGAGACGGAAGATCTCGAGTATGTGGAAGACCCGCAACGAGATAGCAGCAGCATAAAGGGCGATACCATCATCCTAGGCACCAAACCAAGCAGCAATGGAGCAAGCCCGCAGCTTGATCGACAACCTGTGGACACGGTCCTAACTAAAGTGGCATTTTCCTCCGGGCTGGCTCGGAGCACAAAGTTGGCAGTGTTGGAAACGCTCCTGTCGAATTATTTCGAATCAACTAGATCGATACCTACACTACTGTCACAAGGATCTCGCCTTCCATTTACAAGAGATTTTATCCTTCGAAAGACGGGGCAGTTATTGAGCGTACGCGCCCAGTTGAATCTCTATTCAGAGCTCACGGACTCCTTGCCGGACCTCTTCTGGGATAGCCGGCATGAACTTGGTTTGGAAGGATACTACGAACAGGTGGGAAGAGCGTTGGATGTCGGAATTCGGATCAAGCTCCTGAACGAAAAGATGGATTATGCGCAGGAAATAGCAAGCGTCCTCCGGGAGAGGCTGAGTGAGACACACGGACTTCGGCTTGAATGGATCATTATCCTCCTCATCGCAGTGGAAGTCTGCTTTGAGGTTTTGAGAATGTGGAAAGAGCGAGTCCATGAGCAAGAAGTGCAAAAGGAAAAGGCTATAGATGCGGTGAGGTCTTAATAGCCTGTAAATGTGTGTGTATGTATATATAGAAACGACCTAGCCTTACATGATACCCCTCTCATTCTTTCCGACGAACTGCAAACTTGAGTTTATATATAGACAATAACCTAGTTATATGGCTAGGATCAGCTTTGGTCCGTACTGGTATGTTGAGACTGAAGTCCTTACATCTCGATACCGGCGCCCAAATACGGCGGGATCAAGATGCAAGGGACATTTGCTATGTTTGATGGATGGTACCAAGTATAAGAAAATGGGAAAGAAAAAAGAAGCCATCGAAAGAAGCGCCGGGGACCAAAATAGCAGTCAGGTCATGAGAGTTGGTTATCTTCGATAGCTTCTCCGCAGCTTAGCTCAGTTAAGGTTATCTAGCTTCATTAGTCTATCAGCTGACGGGTCACATGTGGCGATCCAACTTAGTCATCGGTCATAGGATCACGGGGTACGACGTCTATCTCGAGCTATCTAATTGATGTCTGATCATCTACTTCTCCTATAAATCCAATCGAGTAAATTGCGACAGACACTTGGCTTAGTTCTATCCCCAAGTCCCTTAGAGGAAGGAAGCCGGAGCGCGGAATACACCACCTTCCGTACTAGCCTTAGTATATTGCCAGGATGCTCCAAGGGATCCCAGGACCACAGCAGGTGCTAACCGCCTTGACGGGATCCTTGGGACTTTCAAGTCTCCTTGGACCCGAGATTGAATCTTCACAGAGCAGCTTTCAACACTGCTCTAAGCCTGAGCTGAGCTGCCAAACTCCGTATCATGGCCAAAACAAATGCTGCTTCAATTATCCCGGGGGACAGTTCCTTCAATCGCAGTTTTGGGACGCCGACCCTGCCATTGGACCGGAGGATTCCTGGACCATCCATGGCTTATGGTGAGTTTCTTACAAGGAGAACTAATACTTGTAATTGGGACACTGATTCCCAGCTTTATTTAGGCCTGATTACTGTAATGGAGGTTACCCTCAATTCTGCGATTCAAAAAGGCGGTATAGCAACATCTCCCTGATCTTGACTGACTCAGGTAGAGGGGATCTTCTGGATGAGATGCGTACCCTCTGGAAAGACTGGAAGGGCGATGACCCGACTTTGTGGGAACATGAATGGAACAAGCACGGCACCTGTATCAGTACCCTAGAGCCTCACTGTTACGACATATACTACCCGCAACAGGATGTGGTAGACTACTTTGACAAGACAGTGGAGCTCTTCCGCGGATTGCCTACACACGAAGTTCGTGCTCCTGCATTACTTTTTGATTCTGTTCGCACCAACGCGCCTAGATCACTAATCTTTTACTAGATCCTTGCTGGTGCTGGGATTGTCCCTTCATACACGGAGACCTACTCCCTGAGCGAGATTCATGACGCTCTAGTGAAGGCTCACGGGGCCGAAGTTGTCGTTAGATGTCGTCACCAGAACCTGAACGAGGCTTGGTATTTCTTCAATGTCGCTGGACCTTTGCAAACAGGCAAATTCGTCCCAGCCAACCCAGGTTTGCTCCCCAGGTTTCTTTTGATCTAATCAGAAAGGTATACGGTGTCTAACCACCTGTGCTAGATGGCCAAACATCAAATTGCCCTTCCAAGGGCATCCGGTATCAGCCAAAAACACCTCGAAAAGATGAACCAACCAAAACACGAAGACCATCAGAGCCAACAAATACCGGTACACCGAACTCAAAACGAGGGAACCTGGTCGTCTCAACACAAGGCCAACAAAGGGGCTGTATTATCAGCCGCGGAGCCTGGTTCACATCAGGGACTTGCGCAACATTCCGAATTGAAAAGACTTCTGGTTCGTCCTTAGATCTTTGCTGTGCTTGTAAACCGCAGTTTTCCCGAAAATATGCTAACAGTATATACCTCATAGATGAGACATTCACATTGCAGTCCAGTAAGGGCAAGTGCTCTTTTCAAAAAGATACATTCAGCTGTGGTCCTCAGATCAAGAACCCAGTTGAATTCAGTGTAAGTTTTGGATCCGCTATATGCATTCCTCAACCCAATTCTTACATTTCTTCTAGATTCAGGATGGCAAGCTCTCTTACCGGGGAAATACAACATTCTTTGCGGACAAGGCACCTAAAGGCCCTACAAAGAGCAAAATCTATGCGACGCAAGAGGAACATCCGATTGAGCTGACCATAACGTGGAGAGGAAGTCATTAATTTCTCGTATCTTCGTGTTTGTGGTCTGTATTGCCTGATGTGACCATGTATTATTTGTGTTGTACTGCTTAGGCATGGTTTATAGAATCCTATAGATTGAATACTGAAACATAGAATGTTCCCAGGCTTGTAATAACCGAATTACTTTTTATATCTGGATCTCTTTTTTTTGTTTTATTCAGTGGATCTATTGCAGGCCTAAAGTACAGGTGGGCATGGCCACCAAGAACGACGACGTATCCAACAGCAAACAGTTCATACCCATTTAGTACAGTCTTCGAGTCTTAAAAAGCAAATCACATGAACGTCATATAAACTCGTGAATAAAAAGAACGAAGGAATATAGGGCGTGAAGCATAACAAAGGAAAGGATGACCTGCAGAACTCCGTATAAATTGTCCAAAGTTGTTCCCGCAAGTCCCAGAAGTTGTCGTACATGTGTCGCTGAGCAAGTCACATAAAAGCAAAATGAAAATGTAACCACATTGAGAGAAAAAGAAAGAAAGATCGAAATGCCCGAAAAGTTCTGTCACAAAGGTCGTTGATAGTGGAAGTTGATCATTGGAAAGTTTTGATGAGTCGTAAATTGTACATAGTTTCGTCGTGTCATTTTTGAGAGTTGGTTTGTCATATGCAAGGTTTCCGGTCGTCTATATCTCAGTCATGAAAGTTGCTCACATTCACCATTAGTCAAGTGTCGTTGCGTCGTCAGTCTCCATCCATGTTCTTTCGTGTCTATAAGTTGTCGTCTGCGAGTCCTTCATTCCAAGAAGAATTCCCTTGTCATAACGTCCGATGGTTGCTCGTCCATTTGGAATTGGAAAGAAAAGAAATCGTCACCCATTGAGGGACCGGTAGAGAAACCTTTGCCTTGAAACAAATCCATGCCGTTGTCAAAAGCGGGACCGTTCACATAATCAGGAAATGCCGCCATGTCAGGGTCAGTCAAGCCAGGGAACTCGTGCTTGCTGAAGCTTGTAGATGGATCTTGGTTGATGAAGATGTCTAGGTCTGAGCCATTTGAGGAGTCGGTCAGAGTGGGTGCAGTGTGTGGAGAAGACAGGACATGAACCGTCGAGCTTGTAGCATTTGTGTAGGGGCAGGCTTCAGGGTCCGAAATTAGAGGTAGACTTGACTCCTCGATGATCCTTTCTAGGGGTCGTTTGGATGGAGACAAAGGTGGCATTTCATCCTCCGTGCTGGGTGTGATCGATCGCTGACTGTGGGCAGGTGATGGCCTGTTTCGTATGCTACCTCCAGGGGAGGCAGGAGGGGTGAAAGTCAGGACCTCCGGGGGTAATGAATAATTAACATTGCCAAACATTTGCATCTCTCCCACCGGACTAGAACCCTGAAGGCTCATGTTTTCGAATACATCTGAGGGCGGCGAATTGCGCGAGGTGTCTGATCCAGAAGAGTCAAACGAGGACTTTTCGGCGATTCTCTGGCGCGTCCTGGAGGACTTCTCTTGTCTCTCATCCATTTCAGGCCGGTGCTTTCTCGGGCGACCGCGTTTGGTGGTCTTGCGCACAATGCCCTTGTAGCCGCCAATACACATGCCCCGTTGCCGATGCCGAGTCAAAGCATCATGTCGGGCGAACACATTACCGCAGAGGCATTCATATGGTTTATCACCGGTGTGTATCTTGGCGTGGCGCTTAAGATCGTGTCCGCGGACGAAGCATTTATCGCAGTGACCACACTTGTATTGACGATCTCCAAGGTGTGTTTGGACATGGGACTTGATGTTCTCTTTCCTTCCAAACCGACGTTCGCAACCGGGGTGTAGGCATACCCATTTTCCATCTTCTGGGTCAGGACCATGGATGTATGACGCTATCTCGTCAATGGTGACACCGGTTTCTTTGATAGAGGCATTGACCCTGGCGTCAAGATTGAGGCTGTCGATAGATGCTACCCTCGGAGAAAGTTTGGGTTTGGCCGAGCTAGGGGGAGCACTTGGTGTCTTCTTTGAAGCCATACGGCTAGGCGTTGCAGGGTAAATAGGCATCTTCTGCGCCTTCCCACTGTCCGCAAGGTGCGGCATGGAGGCAAGGTCTGATGAGGAGTTGAAAGGGGATGTAGCTGACGACGACGTTGAAGAGTGGTTAGATGAAAAACTTTCAGACTTTGAAATTTCGAAACTGGAACCCTGCTGGCAGTCAAACATATCGAAACTATCCACTTCAAAGGAGGCTGTATTGGGGGGGGAGGGCATATCAATCTTTTGCTGGGAGAAGGTCGTCCCAGCCACTCCTTGGAGAGACTTAGCACGTTGCATGTACGACGGCTGGGTTGAAACGGGAACAGACAATCTCTGCTCCTTGGTAGGGGTTGGCTGCATGTTGCCACCATACTGCGCAAGATCCACTGTTTTCTTGAATGGTGTTGTCGCAGGGGTAATTGGAAGGTAGTCTTCAAGTTTCATCAGTGGGGTTTGCCTCCTGTAAGTAATATCAGGGTACTTACGCGTAGGTTTCGGCGTATGTGGTCTTTGCGCGGGACTGACATCAGACTGCACTGATAATCGTCTCATATCTGCAGGGATTGCATTGGTCTGGTGCGGAAGTCCCGTTGTGAGGTTATCGTGTGGGTAGAAATCCCAAGCGCCATTCTCCATGAGCTGGGCTTGCTGCAACTGCTGTTGCTGGATTAGATTGAGATGGAGGTTCATCGGCCGATTTTCCAGCCCCGGGGCCTCGGCCTTGGCGAAGGCTGGGTTCATGTATCCCATACTTGGTTGGGTTTGCAATTCTTCAGGACTGAAAGTCTGGCACTCAGGCATCATGGGCATGGGTGTCGGTTGCGCCGAACGAGCATAGTGTTGCTGTTGCATTACCAGGGGACCTGCTGCGTTAGTATTTAAAAGGTTACCATCTTGCACGGTCTGCGATCGTTGCATGTGTAGAGATCTCTGGTCTAGACTCTGGCCGCGACGGTGAGCATGGTATCGATGCATTGCCTGTGCAGGAAGACTGGGGACTTTTGCGGCATCAAGAGCGGAAGGTGTTGAGATCTGCCGCCGATGTTGTCGATGTCGTTCCTGTAGATTGCGATGTGGGTTCGATAACATGGTGGGCAAAGTCTGTGAGCCACTCGTCACAAATCGGTGGCGGGCAATTGACAGATCTAATTCTATATGTAAGTCTTCCGGAAAGCTGTGCGCATATTGCATAAAACGTGGTCTGCATACCTCACGCAGCGCTAGTCGTACGATAGATGGTATCAAAACCGACCTGTCCACTGTGTCAGTCGGTGAACTCTTCAACAAAGAAGACGGATAAGGGAAAAAAGGGTTAGAAGGAGAGGAAGCTCAGAGGAAAGAGAACTATGAGGCTCTTCCAACTAGATCTGAAACTAAAGCGACAGCGAGATTGAAGCTTCACTAAGGCTTCCCTGCGCGATTCATGGACCTCTGGTTCTGAGAGGAAGAGGACCAAGGGCAAGAGGAAGTATTTAGAGGTGGGAACCAGGGAAAGGTGGATGGAGAAGCTGAAGCTATCCCGATCTATCGTCCACGGTTCAGATCAACAATGGCGCAGTTGGCCCAGCAACGCACCCGGGCTGAGGCGTCGGGGAAACCAGCGCCCTTGGCATGGAGCCGTCCATTTGCGCTGCGTAGTGGATCGCCGGCGCTGCGCCTTGGTTCGAGCACGGAGAATATCGAACGAAAAAGTGGCCCAAACGCAATTAAGGCTGCGATCCGGCAGGTTAGTTACTCCTGCAAGGAGCTCGTTTCTGGTTCCCCCTCGCGGTCCAGAGTCCAGACAAACACCCTATATTAATTTTCGACGTCGCCTCCTCTGCTTGAAGAAAATGCACCCTGTCGCCTGTGAGGGTTCAAGACACTATCGCTTCATGATACTCCCTTCCTTTGCAATAGCCTGGATAATAATTGACGCCAATCATGAAACCATTTGATCAATAATTAGCAACTGGCGAAGGGATGGATAATGACGATGACGATTGACTTCGATGGTCTTCCAATCTCGATTGAGCGGGTGGTTCCCAGAACGGGTCGATCATTTTCGTCGCCTGCGCTTCCAGGCATCAAGTGTGACGTAAGCTGGCCTGTCGCCGCGAACAGAACGCAGGCTGAACTTAGTACATCATTTTACAGATACAAGTCAATCTTTACTTTTACTACTGCTATTACATATGTACAGACTAGTTCTTAACTAGACTACTTTATAGTTAAGAACTAGTTTAAAAATATATAATTTATCACTCCATATAACGATGAAACGGTTCGGCGGTGGCCGAAAAGGGCTATATCCAAACCTTCATGTCCATTGTTTCCTGAGCCATATGAGCATATGCTTCTGACTCCTACAACTTCTCGTCCACAACCGCTCCCTCCCTCCCCGAATATTCATGGATAACAGCCTTCCTGGTTCAACCTATATCCGAGAGAGAGAGAGAGAGAGAGAGAGATATCGCCTCCATTGGCATTTAAAACAGCCGCCAAGCAACAATGAAATAGCCTGCGTACATATATCCAAATCAACCAGATATGTCTAAACGGGTAGCCTTCAGAGCCTGGGACTATAAGCAATTCATACACGGATAACCAGCTCCTAATAAAGTGATCCCAAAATTAGGTAATTATAACTTTGATTTGCCAGAACTGGGACACTCCACTGTAGATAGAGATCAGACTCCATGCATGCACTCTGCAGACTGCGGGCTCCAGGATAAAGAAGGTTCTTAGAAGATAGTATAGCACTTCATTAGCAGAAAAAGACAAGGCTGTGGGAGGAGAGAAACCCATGTTCTTGAATACACACTCCTGACTTGGAGGTCATGACATGTTGAACCATATCTTATGTTCCTTGGGGTTCGTCTACTCTGGAGAATTGTAAAATGATACAATCTTTCGCGCCAATACTTTAAAAAAAAAATGACTTATGAATGCACATGTACTGTCCTAGATAAGTTGTAGACAATGTATATGTTTAATTCTCATTCGTACCTATCCCAACCGCTACACTGAAAGAAAAACAGGAATCATGTACTTCGTACATACAGTGGCATATATCTTAGGCCTTGTCTTATCATCTTTGCCTAGACCCAAGCCTTAGTGGCATCGTGAACCGACTGTTCCAGGCTTGTCCAAGCAGGGAGACCCGAAATTCTCTTCAGAAGTTCCTCGGCCCTCTGGTTGGCAACAATGCTCTTATCTTCACCAATGTTAGGGATATCATCGATGAACTTCTGCTGTGGGTACAGCCGGCGTAGAATAGCGAGAATATCATTCCACGAATAGGGGTGAGCAAATGCAAAGAGTCTCTCACTCTTCACATCTGGATAAATAAGGGCAGCGACGTGCACACGTGCGTCATCCTGGACATTGATATAGTACTGTGGCGGGTTGTACTTAAGCCCCTGCCCTTCTTCGCCGGGGAATCCATCCCAGACCGCCTTAATCCAACCATCAGTGCTGGGATAGCCCTGATTCTTTGGCGAGAGAATGGAGCCCATATTGGCATTTGGGAGTACAGTGTTAAGGACAAAGTTTGGCTTCTTGTCCTCCATGAACTTCCACGCGGCTTGTTCAGCTTGTGTTTTACTGGCGGAGTAGACATCCAGGCGTCGCTGCGATCCTTCGTAAGGTGGTGGTGCCCAAGCATCCTTGACAGCTGTTTCGTTCCAAGTTTTCTCGTCCATGGTGAACACTTTGTTTGGCTGTGGGCTAGCGGCTGCCGTGGAGGATGAAGTGATAACAACCCGTCGTACCGAGGGCTCAGCAGCGGCGGAGGCCAATATGTTGACAGTTCCGTTGACAACCATCGGGACGGCGATATTGGGGTCGTAAAACTGCATCACAGGTGTTGCCACATGGGCGATACCGGCCGCGCCTTTGACAACCTCGTCGAATGCACCATCGTGGGACATATCGGGAACCTCAGCGAGGGAGAATCGTCCAGGGCCATACTTTTCACCGAAATAGTCATTCAACCACGCGTTTTTCGCAACATTTCTCACGGTACCCCGGACATTGTACCCGTGTTCAAGTAGCTGATCGACCACATGGCTGGCGATAAAGCCATTAGCTCCCGTCACGACGACGAGGGAGCCCTTTGGAATGGCCAGGGGAGCAGTAGAAGACAGGATCGTAAGCGTTGGGAAGCACTGATGTAGTCTGAGAGACAGAGGGAAGATTGATGTTCTATTCAATATGCGGCAGGATACATTGATATTTATATATACCTTTCTCTCTATACCACTCACCCGGCTTTTGTCATCAGAGTCCAGGGAACATCATTGAGATCATTGAGTACGTAAGAATTAATCATTTTAGTCAGCGAAATGGAAGGTTGGTATACTTTCAGGTTATAACGTTAATCAACCTAGCCGCAAGCAGAGATGGTAATTTAACCAATAACAGTCACTATTTCCTTCAAGAATCGATTTTTCGATGGGAAACTCTATCGAGGAAATGTTACCATGAGCCCTGGAGCCCGGGCCACTGTGGGGCGTGCGGCCGCTTGCCATCCGGGGTGAATCCAACCCGATAAAAGTCTCCGATGAGCTCAAAAGTTTAGTAATTGCTAATCTTCCAAAGACCTACTAAATATCGATAAATAGAGGTAAATACTAAAGCATTCCATGTCATGGAAACCCTACGATTATTCACTCTCATGCTTCCAGATCTTGATAATAAAAAAAAAAAATCCACATTACGTCAGCTTGGTGCTTATTTCCAATAATATATTGAAGTAGGATTTAACATAAAAGTATTGGACAGTCTGTTCACGATCTAGGAACGATCTGGTCCTTGAGCAACTCAAAACCTTGGGCAACACCAACAACCTTGTCTTTGACGCCGAGCTCCTCCAAGGTGACAGTCTCCTCGGGGTAGAACTTGTTCCAATCCGGGTACTGCTCGCTAAACCGCAGCTGGCTGGCTATCTCTGGTCCAAATAGGGGGCCATATACCTTGGCCGCCTCTGAATCGGTCAACTCGGCATACACTGCCGTCTTTCCAGTAGCTTTGCTCCATTCCTCCGCGAGCTGGGTCCAGGAGATAAGGTCGGTGATAATGGGTACGTACTTCCCATACGTTTTCTCTGGCTGGGATAGAATTGCCTGGACCACAATGCCAGTGTTCGTCGCCACAATTCCGCCGCAAGGAGCAATCGCGTCAGCCTTTGAAGCTTGGGCCATAATGTAGTTGCCCAAGAATGGTTGGGGTTGCATTGAGGGCTGATTGGCAAAGTTATCCAAATAGAATCCTGCCCATACAAACGTCGTCTTCGCTGCTAGCTGCGGTAGCGATGTCTTGACATAATCGGTACCCCTGGCCTTGGCATCCCAATGCGGGCATGGCAGCTTCCCCCCTGAGAGTTTGTCGCAGGATGGCAGAACGCTGAGGACCAGGTGTTTGAGGGTCGGGATTTGGGCAGCTGAGTCCGCAATGTTGATGAGGTGCTGAAGCTCTACCTTCTGTGCCGTGTCGATGCCACTCTGGAATACGGGAGTCCAGAAATCAGACACTGCGAAGATGGCAGTAGCGCCGTTGAAGGCTGCCTGTAGGGACCCGACATCATTCAGATCGGCAGCAACCACTTCAACCCCTATAGCCTCAAGTGCTTTGGCCTTGGCGCTAGATGCGTCGCGAGTAAGACCTCGTACTTTCCATGAGAGATCTTTGGCCAGGACCCGAGCAACTGAGCCACCTTGGGTGCCAGTAGCGCCAACAATGACAGCCAGAGACATAGTGTACGAAGTGATGATAGCCTGATGAGAAGTGATGTGACAACTGTGACGAGAGAAGTGTTGGTCGTAGCGAATGTGACTATGTCTTGGGACCCTCCTCTTGATATTTATCTTTCCCAGTGGGATCCAGAAGTCAAATAAAGTCACTGGGATAGTATGTACATGCCCGCCCCACAGTCGGCCATACTGTTAGTCAGCGGAACTCCCAAATCATCGGCCATCCGAAGTCCGACTATAGCCATCATGAATCAATGTAGCTATGTTCCTCTCATGCGCGAGATTTTGGGTACACGATGCGTCTTTCGAATCACCGTGGGGGTTCTTGTGGGCTTTCCTCGGGGCGGTCCAGACTGCTGACTAAAGCTGACTAGTCCCCCAAACAACTTTAACCACGAACATACACTGTATTCCAACTAAGAAAGTTTGCCTGTTACTCCAGCTTCGAGTCTCCTCACCTTATTCTTTCCTAGAGTAGTCAATTAGGGATAGTGTTTCCTCCCTCTTAATTATAATAGGCTTTTGGAATATACAACCTACATATTTTTTATACTATACTATCTTTTATAAAAATTAGAGCCCTAGGAAGGACCTGGAAGGTACCTTAGCATCTAGATAGATACTGATAAATAGAATTATAGATATAAAATTATCAACAGACTACAAGATATCTAGCCAGCAAATACACTAGATTTAATTAATAAAGGAAGGTTGATTTGGAGACACAATCACATACCAGAGACCCTAGATAGTAACCTATACCGGAGTCAGTACCAAACGGGGTGGGTATTTCACAGATCAGTCGCTGTGGCTGATCAGACCTTCCCTTAGCTTAGCTTAGAATATTCTTAATAATTCAGAGCCATATTAATAATTGACTCGGCTTCTTGACAGCGCGAGGACCGACAGCCATCCCCTCCGTGGGTAGCCGATGGCCGGTGACGATTATTGGAAAGCTCGGAAAATCGATGCGTCGTGTATTGGTCTTACCAGGTGGCCTGTCTTTAGAGATTGGTTCTTTTGTTATATCCTATAAAGACTGGATTAGGGAGCTTTTGATTGAATAACCACCACGGCAGGCCATTTTTATCACTATCAGCTTCTACCCGAGCCCTAATTCCTTTGATAACTGTTACACGTGTCGCAAGAAAGGTATGGTGCCTAGAGCTTTTGTACTATGAACTATCACCTCCAGATTATGATTCCATTGGCGAGATATGGAGGAATATCATATGCATTGAACTGGAATGCTCTTCTTCGGGCTAAAACAGGCAGAAGACGCATGGAAATAAAGCGAGTACTTGATTTCAGCATTTGTAGACCAAATGTAGCGTCAAAAGGATACCCACAATTGAATACTCCACAAGTCAATGGCATTTTGAGAAACGGCATAGTATCTCGCCGAGGGCAAAGGACAGGAATCCTGCCCAACAAAAAGGAAGAAAAAGGGTAAAAGGAAAAACTCCAGAGAATTGACCAACGCAAGGTGTTTACATCATCATTATTCCCCATCCTCCTGAGGGTTCAAAACCAGCTTCTTCGGGCTCCGTCCATTGATTATATCTTCACAGGCATTCTGGATGCCAGACAAACCACCAGCCCGCTTTTCCAGAGGAGTCGGAGTCACTCCCCCGGCGAGGGCGACGGGAAGATATTCCTCATACCACCATTTGGAGAAAGCCGCATTTTCGGGTTTCTGAGTGGCCATGCTGTAGTAATCATAAAGAAGTTCGACGTTGTCCGCCAGATGCATCTCCTCGCTCTGCGGGCGCGTCGACGCAAATACTCCACCCTCTGGTTGAAGGATATCACTGATGGCATGTGCACCAGCCGCGTCGCCAGACGCCGTCATAACAAACTTGTAAGGTCCAAGGGCTTTTAATTTCGAGACAGCCTGTTCATCTCTATAATCGACCACTTCGGATGCGCCAAGGCTACGTACGTAGTCGAACTTTCCCGGTGAGGCCGTTGCTACAACATCATACCCAACCTGGGGAAGACTGTTATTTCTTATCAAGGAACAAAGTCCATCCGTCGGATTCTACTCACGCTAGAGGCATATTGAACGGCATACGCCCCAACGGAGCCGCTCGCGCTCCAGATCAGAACCCTCCCCTCTTGATGGCTGCCAGGCCTTTCCATACCCAGTTTTAGGCTCAGAGCTGCCACAGCCGTCAGGAGAGCAAATGGAATTGCGGCAGCATCCTCAAATGTCGTTGCAGCTGGGATCTTGGATGTTGTTGCCTCCGTACTCACAACATACTTCTGCCAGCCGCCATATTTGGCTATCTTCTGGTGATATGCGGGAGTGTCGGAGACGACACGGTCGCCCTTTTTAAATTTAGTAACGGAGGACCCAACCTCCTCAACCACACCTGCTACGCCATTACCCAAGATGAAAGGGTAAGGGAGGTCGAGATAGGCACGGCCACGGATATTGGCGTCCAAAGGTTGTATCGCGACAGCATAGTTCTATCACAAGTTCAACAATCGTTAGACCAGTGCACCCAAAACGGACTCCACACAGCATAGCACCACCCGCATCGCCCGCGTGAGACGTATATCGGACAGACCTTGATCACAAGTTCATTCCCCGAGGGGGGTGAATAAGGTGCGGCGGAAAGTTTCAAGTCTCCCTTTGGCTCCAAGCTCCAAGCGGCTCTATTGACAGACTCCATGATACTCATATATGGAACGGATACAGCGATGTATCTGAAATTTGAGGTTAAAACTTGCTGGGCATAAAGGAGTTATGGCAGGATGGTGATAAAGCTGGTACTATTTGATACAAACGCCATTTATAGTACCAGCCATGAATGACATCAAGAACTTGTCAACAACGTCATGAGAGAAGAGATGAAAGAAGTCACCAATCATATAATTCAAGTGGGGATATAAGCAATCCGTCATGCTTTACCAAGCATTAGTAAGTTGGGTTCATCCAGTGAATTAAAGTACATGATATAGCACTGCTGAAATCACCAAACTCATAGTGGGCCCAGCAACCTTCCTTGGTTACAACACCTGTCTAGGCCATAGTAAGCTTTCTTTGCCTTCCAATAAGAGGATGATTCCACCCCCACCTCCATCTGTATCAACTCCACAATTAATAGAGTGAGTATCAATCTGCCTACTAGAACTAAATAGGCAAAAGATATCATTTCTAAGAAAAGAGGGGTAGGTTCAAGCTTAGAGAGAAATCCATACATTAGACTTGCGCAGATACCAAAAGAGGGGCAAACAGAAAAGAGTTTGTAAGATCAATGCTAAGGACTTGTAATGCACAGTAGACTATTGCGGCCACTCCGTAGTCCATTTACCGCTTCCTCAACCGCTTCCCTTAGTAGATCACTACGGAGTATACTAGGTAGAATCGCTTATTTACTTCTTTTGATTCTCGTACATAACGTTTCAGAGTAATTAGAATCTGTTTTATTTAACCGGTGCGATGAGCTGTTTAAAATACGTAGTTCGTATATGCTTCGGAAAATCGGCGCCGGTGATCCGAGATCTGGAGAGGATGGTGGGCTGACCTTTAGTCACCCCACGGCGAATCCCGTGACTTGATCCCATCACATGACCCCTCGAAAGACAAGGACCCGGAGAGCCTGATTATCCGAGATTTCCCACGCTAGGGCCGATACGGCAAAAGTGCACCGCACGTGATCACACAACCGATTTTAACGCACTAAGACGCTGCCGTCTACATAATTTCGACACGATCGCAAGGTTGAGGAAGACAAGTCTTGTCGAGGTGAGTGACGACCCTGTACCCTGCGAGGATGAATATGGGATGCGCAGTCGCTTGAGTCACTTTGGTCTCTCTTTCTCTTCCCGCGGCACTTCTTCTGGCTCAGCTGCGCAAAGGAAGAGAAAATGAGGCAAAAATGACACTTGCGCCGATGCATCCAGCGTTCATCCAGCGCAACGTTTTATCTATCTCAAGGATGCAGGGTTAGACTAACATTCGCATGATACCAGGCCTTCATCAAGATGCAGATCTTCGTCAAGACCCTTACGGGTAAGACTATCACCCTTGAGGTGGAGTCCTCGGACACCATTGACAATGTCAAGTCCAAGATCCAGGGTAAGGATTTTCTTCTCTTTCTCTCTCTCGCTACTTGAATACAAAGTGGCCGACACTAACTGTTCAACGTACAGACAAGGAGGGAATCCCCCCTGACCAGCAGCGTCTGATCTTCGCTGGCAAGCAGCTCGAGGACGGCCGTACTCTTTCTGACTACAACATCCAGAAGGAGTCCACCCTTCACCTCGTGCTCCGCCTGCGTGGTGGTGGTAAGAAGCGTAAGAAGAAGGTCTACACCACCCCCAAGAAGATCAAGCACAAGCGCAAGAAGACCAAGCTTGCCGTCCTCAAGTACTACAAGGTCGACGGTGATGGCAAGATCGAGCGTCTCCGCCGCGAGTGCCCCGCCCCCGAGGTACGTTTTTCTTTTGGATACCCATCTGTTGGCTTCTGTGTTGCAAAGTGACTAATAACTCTATAGTGTGGTGCCGGTGTCTTCATGGCTGCTATGCACAACCGCCAGTACTGTGGCAAGTGCCACCTCACCTACGTCTTCGACGAGTCCAAGTAAGCGATCCAATCGTGGATTGCTCCGCCTCTCTTGTTACCGGGGATGCAATAGGGTTTTGATCTAGGGCAATTTCGGTGGATTTAGATTGGTGGATCTTAGGTTGAGGAGCCTTGAAAATGAAATAAAAATTCGAAACACTCTCGTGCCTTGGCTTGGATCTAAATCTAATGACTCGTAAAGTATATACATGCGCATTCAAAACCACGGCAAGAACATGCAAACTCGACAAGGAACAACACAATGTTGAATGTAGGGGGTATCTCAAACGTAGGCTCTTAAGCGAAACCGGCTCGCAGGTTGTCGTACTTGCTTTCTGGGTATTCAAGTGCGTTCGGAGTCTGATCCAAGGCGGCCGGTCCTCCAACACCCTCGACGAAGGTTCCAATCAGGCTACCATCGGCTTTGTTGGCAGTCTTGCCTCCTTTGTCAGCGCTAGTCTCCCACCACATACCACCCGCTAGTCCATGATGTCTGATGAAAGCCGCTTTGGTCTCACTCATGCGCACGTTGTCGTACGAGATCATCGTGCGGGTTGCCGGGTCATAGCTCCACGATGCACCGATGCTGGGATCAACATATTCCGTTGCACCTGGTCTAGGAAGTGCCTTGTAGTCCCAAACCCCGTTCTCCCAGCTTCCTTCACCTACGCCGGAGAAACTCGTACCAGGACCGTCGGTATTGGTGAACGCACGTCCATATATGGGCATACCAACAACTATCTTCGAGCGCGGCACAAGGCCCGCCGTCTCATAATATGTAAGTGCGTCGACCGTTGAGAACGGGGTCGAGCCTGGCCTGTCAGGAGAAGGGTAGATATTGGCTTGATGGCCCGCAAGACTGTCCCAGCTGCCAGCATAGTCATAAGCCATTAAGTTGTAGAAATCCAGATAGGGTGTCATTTCACGAAGCCTGAGCTTTGAGTAATGTTCCTTGCCTGCTGGGCAAGCAATGGTCAAATAGAATTTCCGATATGGGCCAGCTGCCCTGTCCAGGGTCTACACCGTGTCAGCACCGAGAAAGGGCAAAGATAAAGACATCAACTCACTTCACGACACTTCTGCAAAAGTAGCACAAAGTTATATGCCTCGTTATCATCTACGTGGCCGGTTAGCAAATCCCTGCGACCGTCTTCCTGCATTTACTTACCCTTCGGATATTCCCAATCGATATCAAACCCTTTCGATTGTCCGTTAATAAATGACGACGAACTCTTAGATAAATCTATCGATGCAACTTACCATCAAGACCGAGGTCCAACACCAGCCTTGTGGCCGTTTCAGCGAACATCGTGCGTCCGGCCTCCGTGCTTGCCGGCTGGGCAAAATTGGCAGAGTAGGTCCACCCTCCGATAGACAGCAGAACCTTCAGTTGCCTATTCTGCTTCTTGAGCAAGAATAGCTGCTTGATGCATCCATAGACATTAGTACCGACGTCGTTCCATGAGCCGTTGGATAGTGCTTCTCGATGTCGGACCAAGTGTCTGTCAGATACACTTCTCCGGACTCGGGCCGGACGTTGGCGAATGCATAGAGGACATGGGTCAATTTATCTGCGGGGAGATCCTGGGGGTTGTGATTGCGCCCGTAGATCGCCTGGATCAATTAATACCTCTTGAAGGAAGCTCATTCTAGACGCCAACGTACCCAATTGACGAAATATGCCACAGATTTTAGACCGGAAGACATGGCTGGAGGGGTAGATGAGATCAGAACTGAAGTTATCACCAAGGTATCGAGAAAGAAAAGGAGCGAGAAGAATGGCAAGAAATGCAAGACAGTGGATAAGTTGAGAAGATGTCATACTCACCGAGATATAGTTGGTATTTAAATTGAGAGCTCCTCCTGAAAATACACTGCAGCCTGATGGGGGTTGTACCTGCCTTAGGATCGACTTATGACGCGGGCCGGATACCCAAAATAACAACAGGGCTGAGAATTTATTGGCTCAGACCCAGGGTTTACTTGCGGCGGTGCAGGGGTTGTGGGGTGTGGCGAGTGAGATGGTTGTGGCTGACGAGCTGTCACTGACTGTGGCTAATGTAACTAACTGAAGGATGACACAAGATGAGTAAGACAGTTTGAAAGAAATCTAACCACTTTATATAGATTCAAATCCAGTCTATTACACTTACTCAGGGCACCAGTTTGTACAACCGTTTGAAACCAACACAAAACCTTTGGTGGCGTAGTCATTCTCTGCCTGACCTGTTACCTTCTCTACTGAAACTTCCATGTTCCTGGTTCTTTATGTCCAGGTGACTGCGGCATTCCCTTGTCACTCCGCACGCGGCTCCCTTGCCATATAGCAGAGTTGTATGGGGATGGTTCATCCCAAGTACTGACACGATCTCATATGATGAGGATCTGAGTCGTGTAAGCTGTCAGAAGGACAGATCGATATCACGGAAAGGTTTCCGTTTTTTCGACGACCAGGATATTTCCTTGCGGCTCTTGAATCCCTGGTTAGTGAAGAGTGAACTACTTGGACAACAGAAAGTCCGGTGATAGTCAAGGAATGTGGTCGAATGTCATCTCGCCTATCTTGGTTGGCCGTAGGGGATATCATGGGAACTCAGGTTACAACCTCTTCAGGCTACGATGACCATAGGTGGTATTAGAGCCACGACGGTGGTCTGTAACGTAGCACAGCTTAATAGATAGTTCATCGCATGCGACGAAGAACTAACCGATCTCAGAGGGTGAGAACATGTCACATCTCAAACTATATCTACCGAAGAGGGTCAGTGCACATGATCTATCCACTTTGGGTTGGACTATGATGCTAATATGCCTTGAACTGTCGGTTCGAATTGTGTACATATCCTACATTCATCCAGACCAATCAATTTGAACAGCAGTACTGTCATAAATCCAGTCAAAGATACTTCGCAGTCCGTCTTGTTCTCAGTGTCCACCAACTACATCAGCCTGAACGTAGCAAGGTGGAAGGAAGATACAGATTCAACAGCATTCGTGACTTGGAGTCACGAACCTTGGGTTTCTAGAAAAGGTAAAAAGATGTTGAGATGTTGAGTAAGAAATCCTTGCGTAGGAGAACTCCGACTCAGGTCAAGTTCACAGTAAACGAAGCAAATCCCGAGACATCGGCAACCCAAAGGAGTTAGTAAAAAAACCGTCGAGTAAATTGCCTTGCTTCAGACAGACGAAACATCACACGCGCTTCATAGCCAAGGACGATCTCTAATGTCAAACCGGCTGTCTGGAGCAAGCATACATGGTACAGACAGTTGAACCTTAGCAGGAACAAGACCTACCTTATCTGGGTTTTACTGTGGATCCCGCTTGTACCTCCTCAGCTGAACTGTGACGCAGGTCGCCAATCTGGGCATTTGATTGGCACCCGCGGCATTAAACTACTGCAGGGCTTCTCTGCACGGCCACATTCCGATTCCACTGACCACCTCAGGATTGGGAGGGGAAAAAAAAAAATTTTTTCTTGAATGAAAAGTCTGTCTCAACTTTCAACTGCCGTGCATTTTGTGCTAAACTTAGTCTTGCTTTGGGCCCTTCCTTGACTCCACGCAGCTTTCAGCTGGGATGTCCTCGACTAATCGACGCTAAAAGGGATTGTGCATAAACCGTCCATGTGGTTCGGTATCTCCGATGCACTGATCGGTGTTAAGACTTTACCCAGGGAGGAAGGAGAGTACCTTAAGGCAGGATTTTCAGAGCATTCTACTGGTATATCCATGTTGGACCAGGAGTACTCCTGGCCCCGGGACATCCCACACTACCTACTAGTAGTACTTACTAGTATAATCTCCAAGAAAAGAGAGAATAAAAAGAAAAAGAAACAAATAACAATATCGAAAATAAATGAATGGCCAGATTGGATGAAGTTTTCGTCCAATGGCATTGTGTATCGATTGAATGATTTTCACAATCCATTTCATTTGATTTTGTTTTTATTTTATTTTTCCCGTGTCCACTCGTACCCGTGGGCTCCACAGTGCCAATCGGGTCAAAACGCTTGACAGAAAACGACGAGACATTGGAAAGACCAAAGCAAGATACGACTATGTACTAACTACAAGCCGAAGTAGCCTGCTTACTTAACAAAATGACCATAATGGAATAGTGTCAAACAGGTAAACCTTCCGTTATTCATATCTCATTCATCTTTTTATCTGTTCAAACAACCAAAGCCCACTTGATCTATCGGCCGAAAATAATCAATCTAATGGGGAATCGCATTCCCGTCTCTGACTGGTACAGATGTGGTTGCACTTATATAGCCCGAAAGTCGAGATCCATGGAACCCGTAAAAAGACCCAACAACAAGAGAGAGGGGTAAAAAACGAAAAGAAAAAAAAAACAAAAGAAAAGTAAAGGTATTAAAGGTAGAAAAGAACAAAAGACAGTCGACAATGTCAAACGTCTAACATAGGCAATCACTCGTGGGGATATCATAACCATCAACAGCATCATAGTAAAAACAGGTCCCAATAAAAAGAGTGTGGGGGAGGGTATTTTTAGTTTGGTGGAAGAGGGGCATCTTCCCTAGGCGCAATTAAGCGACCCGCGCTTAATCACCTGTCATGCCACCACATGAATCGTGATTTGCTCTCGGCAAACATGCTGGCGTGCTTCATGGATGGGATTGAATCCAATTGCGCATTACCGATAGAGATGGATCGTCATTAAGCCAATGGCCTGCGCGCATATCGGCTGCCCGAAGATCAGCCACAACGTATTCATCTGTCACCTGAGCGAGCTCCTGTTCAATGCCGCAACGTCAGTCTAAAGAGCTCTGTGGTAGTTTGCATAGAAAAGAACTGACCTGTCGGAATGTATCGTCTACGAGCTCCAAACGACGAGCATGTGTCGGGTCGGGTCTCTGTCCTCGTAGCACATTTTCCCGATTGATAGACCATCTTCTCCCTGCTGCCGCGCGGAGGTAAATCTTATGGGCTCGGAAGCGACGGGCGGCTGCATCGAGTATGACCCTATTATGGTGTTAGATAGGTG